>NC_135820.1:8101791-8204291 GCF_964213995.1 Mustelus asterias | reverse complement strand
CACTGATACACACACTGACACACACACACACTAACACACACACACACACTGACACACACACACACACTGACAGACACTGACACACACACACATTGACACACACACACACTGACACACACACACTGATGCACACACACTGACACACATACTGACACACACACAGTGACGCACACACTGACACACACACACAGAAACACACTGACATACACACACTGACACACACACCCCACACAAACACACACTGACACACACACTGACACACACCCCAGACAAACACACACTGACACAAACACTCACATACACACTGACACACACAGACACTGACACATACACAAACACTGACACAAACACTGATACACACACACTGACACACATTGACACACACACAAACGTTGACACACACACACACACTGACACACACATTGACACATACACTGAGACACACACACACACTGACACACACACACTGTCACACACTGATACACACACTGACACACACACACACACAGAATGACACACACACACACACACTGACACATAGCCACACACACACACACACATTGACACACACACACACACTGGCACGCACAAACACACACTGACACACACACTGAGACATACACACTGACACACACACTGACACACACACACACTGACACACACACGGACACACTGACACTCACACTGACATACACTCAGTGACACACACACTGATACACACACACACACAGAAAAACACTGGCATTCACACACCGACACACACACCCCACACAAACACTCACTGACACACAAACTGACACACAAAAACACACTGACACACACACACACACACTGACACACACACCGATACACACACATTGACACACACACTGAGACACACGCACTGTCGCTCACACACACCCCCACACAAACACACACTGACACACACACTGACATACACACTGACACACACGCACACTGACACACACTGACACACACACACACTCACCCACACACACTGAAACACACACATTGACACACACACACACACAATGACACACACACACACACACACTGACACACACCCACACACACACTGTCACACTCTGACACACATACTGACACACACACACACTGACACACACACACTGACAAACACACACACACAGACACACACACTGACACACACACAATGACACACACACACACACACACTGACACACACCCACACACACACTGTCACACTCTGACACACATACTGACACACACACACACTGACACACACACACTGACAAACACACACACACAGACACACACACTGACACACACACCCTGACACACACACACATTGACACACACACACACTGAAACACACACACACTGACACACACAAACACACACTGACACACACACTGATACATACACACTGACACACACACTGACACACACACCGATACACACACATTGACACACACACTGAGACACACGCCATGTCACTCACACACACCCCCACACAAACACACACTGACACACACACTGACATACACACTGACACACACACGCACACTGACACACACTGACACACACATACACTCACCCACACACACTGAAACACACACATTGACACACACACACACAATGACACACACACACACACACACACACACTGACACACACCCACACACACACTGTCACACTCTGACACACATACTGACACACACACACTGACACACACACACTGACAAACACACACACACAGACACACACACTGACAGACTCACACACACACACACACACAAAAACACACAAACACACACACACTGGCACACACACACACACAGTGTCACCCACTGACACACACCCTGACACAGACACACACATAGACACACACACACCCTGACACACACACACATTGACACACACACACACTGAAACACACACACACTGACACACACAAACACACACTGACACACACACTGATACATACACACTGACACACACACTGACACACACACCGATACACACACATTGACACACACACTGAGACACACGCCATGTCACTCACACACACCCCCACACAAACACACACTGACACACACACTGACATACACACTGACACACACACGCACACTGACACACACTGACACACACATACACTCACCCACACACACTGAAACACACACATTGACACACACACACACAATGACACACACACACACACACTGACACACACCCACACACACACTGTCACACTCTGACACACATACTGACACACACACACTGACACACACACACTGACAAACACACACACACAGACACACACACTGACAGACTCACACACACACACACACAAAAACACACTGACACACACACACTGACACACACACTGACACACACATAAACATTGACACACAAACACACACACACACACTGACACACACACACACACACTGACACACACACACACTGACACAAATATGCACACACCCACACACACACACTGTCACAAACACTGACACATACACACACTGACACACACACCCACACACTGTCACACACTGATACACACACTGACACACACACACACTAACACACACACACACACTGACACACACACACACACTGACAGACACTGACACACACACACATTGACACACACACACACTGACACACACACACTGATGCACACACACTGACACACATACTGACACACACACAGTGACGCACACACTGACACACACACACAGAAACACACTGACATACACACACTGACACACACACCCCACACAAACACACACTGACACACACACTGACACACACCCCAGACAAACACACACTGACACAAACACTCACATACACACTGACACACACAGACACTGACACATACACAAACACTGACACAAACACTGATACACACACACTGACACACATTGACACACACACAAACGTTGACACACACACACACACTGACACACACATTGACACATACACTGAGACACACACACACACTGACACACACACACTGTCACACACTGATACACACACTGACACACACACACACACAGAATGACACACACACACACACACTGACACATAGCCACACACACACACACACATTGACACACACACACACACTGGCACGCACAAACACACACTGACACACACACTGAGACATACACACTGACACACACACTGACACACACACACACTGACACACACACGGACACACTGACACTCACACTGACATACACTCAGTGACACACACACTGATACACACACACACACAGAAAAACACTGGCATTCACACACCGACACACACACCCCACACAAACACTCACTGACACACAAACTGACACACAAAAACACACTGACACACACACACACACACTGACACACACACCGATACACACACATTGACACACACACTGAGACACACGCACTGTCGCTCACACACACCCCCACACAAACACACACTGACACACACACTGACATACACACTGACACACACGCACACTGACACACACTGACACACACACACACTCACCCACACACACTGAAACACACACATTGACACACACACACACACAATGACACACACACACACACACACTGACACACACCCACACACACACTGTCACACTCTGACACACATACTGACACACACACACACTGACACACACACACTGACAAACACACACACACAGACACACACACTGACACACACACACTGACACACACACACACACTCACACACTCACACACATACTGTCAGACACACATACTGACTCACACACACACAAAAACACACTGACACACACACACTGACACACACACTAACACACAGATAAACATTGACACACAAACACACACACACACACTGACACACACACTGTCAGACACACATACTGACTCACACACACAAAAACACACTGACACACACACACTGACACACACACTGACACACACATAAACATTGACACACAAACACACACACACACTGACACACACACACACTGACACACACACACACTGACACAAATATGCACACACCCACACACACACACTGTCACAAACACTGACACATACACACACTGACACACACACACACACTGACACACAAACTGACACAGACACACTGACACACAGACACACACACTGACACACACTGTCACACACACAGTCTGACTCACACACACTGACACACACAAAAACACACTGAAAAACACACTGATACACATAAGCACACACAAACACACACACACTGATACACACTGACACACACACAGACACACACAGACACACACACACACACACAATGACACACACACACTGACACAATGACACACACACAAACACACAGTTTCACACCCTGACACACACACACACTGACACACACACACAAACATTGACACACACACAGACACACTGGCACACACACACACTGACACACACACTGACACACACACACACACTGACACACACACACTGACACACACAAATTGACCCTGACACACACACGTTGACACGAACATACACTGACACGCGCACACACACACACTGACACACACACACCGACATACACACTGACACACACACACACACACACACACACACTGACACACACACACACTGATACACACACACATACAGACACACACTGACACACACACACTGACACACACACCCACACACTGTCACACACTGATACACACACTGACACACACACACACTAACACACACACACACACTGACACACACACACACACACTGACAGACACTGACACACACATACATTGACACACACACATACTGACACACACACACTGATGCACACACACTGACACACATACTGACACACACACAGTGACGCACACACTGACACACACACACAGAAACACACTGACATACACACACTGACACACACACTCCACACAAACACACACTGACACACACACTGACAAACACCCCAGACAAACACACACTGACACAAACACTCACATACACACTGACACACACAGACACTGACACATACACACACACTGACACAAACACTGATACACACACACTGACACACATTGACACACACACAAACGTTGACACACACACACACTGACACACACATTGACACATACACTGAGACACACACACACACTGACACACACACACTGTCACACACTGATACACACACTGACACACACACACACACACAGAATGACACACACACACACACACTGACACATAGCCACACACACACACACATTGACAGACACACACACACACTGGCACGCACACAGACACACTGACTCACACTGACACACACTGACAGACACACACACACACACACTGACACACACACACACAGACACACAGACACACACACCCACCCTGTCACACACACACACTGACACACACACACACACTGACACACACACGCATACACCCACACACACACACTGACACAAACACTGACACATACACCCACACCCACACCCAGGCACACACACTAAGACACACACACATACACACCCACGCAAACACACACTGACACACACACTGACATACACACTGACACACACACACACACAGACACACACACTGACACACACACACACTGACACACACACTGGCACACACACACACACTGACACACACACTGACTCACACACCCACAGACACACACACTGACACACACAAACAGACACATACACACACACATTGACACACACACACACACAGTGACACACACACACACAGACATACACACTGACACCCACACACACTGACACACCCACACACACACACACTGAGACACACACACCAGCATACACACTGCCACACACAAACACGCACTGAGATAGACACACACTGACACACACACACAGACACACAGTGACACACGCACACACACTGACACACACACACTGTCACACATTGACACACGCCCTGACACACACACACACATTGACGCACACACTGACACACAGACTCACATACGTACACTGACACACACACTGTCACACACACACTGACTCACACACACTGACACACACAAACACACACTGACATACACACTGACACACACAAACACACACTGACACACACAAAAACACACTGACACACACACACACACAATGACACACACACACACACGCACTGGCACACACACACACAGTGTCACCCACTGACACACACCCTGACACACACACACACACATTGACACACACACACACTGACACAAACAAGCACACACTGACACACACACACACTGATACACACTGACACACACACACACACTGACACACACACACACAATGACACACAACCACACACACACTGGCACACACACACACACAGTGTCACCCACTGACACACACCCTGACACAGACACACACATAGACACACACACACCCTGACACACACACACATTGACACACACACACACTGAAACACACACACACTGACACACACAAACACACACTGACACACACACTGATACATACACACTGACACACACACTGACACACACACCGATACACACACATTGACACACACACTGAGACACACGCCATGTCACTCACACACACCCCCACACAAACACACACTGACACACACACTGACATACACACTGACACACACACGCACACTGACACACACTGACACACACATACACTCACCCACACACACTGAAACACACACATTGACACACACACACACAATGACACACACACACACACACACACACACTGACACACACCCACACACACACTGTCACACTCTGACACACATACTGACACACACACACTGACACACACACACTGACAAACACACACACACAGACACACACACTGACAGACTCACACACACACACACACACAAAAACACACAAACACACACACACTGGCACACACACACACACAGTGTCACCCACTGACACACACCCTGACACAGACACACACATAGACACACACACACCCTGACACACACACACATTGACACACACACACACTGAAACACACACACACTGACACACACAAACACACACTGACACACACACTGATACATACACACTGACACACACACTGACACACACACCGATACACACACATTGACACACACACTGAGACACACGCCATGTCACTCACACACACCCCCACACAAACACACACTGACACACACACTGACATACACACTGACACACACACGCACACTGACACACACTGACACACACATACACTCACCCACACACACTGAAACACACACATTGACACACACACACACAATGACACACACACACACACACTGACACACACCCACACACACACTGTCACACTCTGACACACATACTGACACACACACACTGACACACACACACTGACAAACACACACACACAGACACACACACTGACAGACTCACACACACACACACACAAAAACACACTGACACACACACACTGACACACACACTGACACACACATAAACATTGACACACAAACACACACACACACACTGACACACACACACACACACTGACACACACACACACTGACACAAATATGCACACACCCACACACACACACTGTCACAAACACTGACACATACACACACTGACACACACACCCACACACTGTCACACACTGATACACACACTGACACACACACACACTAACACACACACACACACTGACACACACACACACACTGACAGACACTGACACACACACACATTGACACACACACACACTGACACACACACACTGATGCACACACACTGACACACATACTGACACACACACAGTGACGCACACACTGACACACACACACAGAAACACACTGACATACACACACTGACACACACACCCCACACAAACACACACTGACACACACACTGACACACACCCCAGACAAACACACACTGACACAAACACTCACATACACACTGACACACACAGACACTGACACATACACAAACACTGACACAAACACTGATACACACACACTGACACACATTGACACACACACAAACGTTGACACACACACACACACTGACACACACATTGACACATACACTGAGACACACACACACACTGACACACACACACTGTCACACACTGATACACACACTGACACACACACACACACAGAATGACACACACACACACACACTGACACATAGCCACACACACACACACACATTGACACACACACACACACTGGCACGCACAAACACACACTGACACACACACTGAGACATACACACTGACACACACACTGACACACACACACACTGACACACACACGGACACACTGACACTCACACTGACATACACTCAGTGACACACACACTGATACACACACACACACAGAAAAACACTGGCATTCACACACCGACACACACACCCCACACAAACACTCACTGACACACAAACTGACACACAAAAACACACTGACACACACACACACACACTGACACACACACCGATACACACACATTGACACACACACTGAGACACACGCACTGTCGCTCACACACACCCCCACACAAACACACACTGACACACACACTGACATACACACTGACACACACGCACACTGACACACACTGACACACACACACACTCACCCACACACACTGAAACACACACATTGACACACACACACACACAATGACACACACACACACACACACTGACACACACCCACACACACACTGTCACACTCTGACACACATACTGACACACACACACACTGACACACACACACTGACAAACACACACACACAGACACACACACTGACACACACACACTGACACACACACACACACTCACACACTCACACACATACTGTCAGACACACATACTGACTCACACACACACAAAAACACACTGACACACACACACTGACACACACACTAACACACAGATAAACATTGACACACAAACACACACACACACACTGACACACACACTGTCAGACACACATACTGACTCACACACACAAAAACACACTGACACACACACACTGACACACACACTGACACACACATAAACATTGACACACAAACACACACACACACTGACACACACACACACTGACACACACACACACTGACACAAATATGCACACACCCACACACACACACTGTCACAAACACTGACACATACACACACTGACACACACACACACACTGACACACAAACTGACACAGACACACTGACACACAGACACACACACTGACACACACTGTCACACACACAGTCTGACTCACACACACTGACACACACAAAAACACACTGAAAAACACACTGATACACATAAGCACACACAAACACACACACACTGATACACACTGACACACACACAGACACACACAGACACACACACACACACACAATGACACACACACACTGACACAATGACACACACACAAACACACAGTTTCACACCCTGACACACACACACACTGACACACACACACAAACATTGACACACACACAGACACACTGGCACACACACACACTGACACACACACTGACACACACACACACACTGACACACACACACTGACACACACAAATTGACCCTGACACACACACGTTGACACGAACATACACTGACACGCGCACACACACACACTGACACACACACACCGACATACACACTGACACACACACACACACACACACACACACTGACACACACACACACTGATACACACACACATACAGACACACACTGACACACACACACTGACACACACACCCACACACTGTCACACACTGATACACACACTGACACACACACACACTAACACACACACACACACTGACACACACACACACACACTGACAGACACTGACACACACATACATTGACACACACACATACTGACACACACACACTGATGCACACACACTGACACACATACTGACACACACACAGTGACGCACACACTGACACACACACACAGAAACACACTGACATACACACACTGACACACACACTCCACACAAACACACACTGACACACACACTGACAAACACCCCAGACAAACACACACTGACACAAACACTCACATACACACTGACACACACAGACACTGACACATACACACACACTGACACAAACACTGATACACACACACTGACACACATTGACACACACACAAACGTTGACACACACACACACTGACACACACATTGACACATACACTGAGACACACACACACACTGACACACACACACTGTCACACACTGATACACACACTGACACACACACACACACACAGAATGACACACACACACACACACTGACACATAGCCACACACACACACACATTGACAGACACACACACACACTGGCACGCACACAGACACACTGACTCACACTGACACACACTGACAGACACACACACACACACACTGACACACACACACACAGACACACAGACACACACACCCACCCTGTCACACACACACACTGACACACACACACACACTGACACACACACCGATACACACACATTGACACACACACACACTGAGACACACGCACTGTCACTCACACACACCCCCACACAAACACACACTGACACACACACTGACATACACACTGACACACACACGCACACTGACACACACTGACACACACATACACTCACCCACACACACTGAAACACACACATTGACACACACACACACACACAATGACACACACACACACACACACACACTGACACACACCCCCACACACATTGTCACACTCTGACACACATACTGACACACACACACTGACACACACACTCTGACAAACACACACACACAGACACACACACTGACACACACACACTGATACACACACACACACTCACACACTGACACACACACTGTCAGACACACATACTGTCACACACACGCACACTGACACACACTGACACACACATACACTCACCCAACCACACTGAAACACACACATTGACACACACACACACACACAATGACACACACACACACACACACTGACACACACCCACACACACATTGTCACACTCTGACACATATACTGACACACACACACTGACACACACACACTGACAAACACACACACACTGACACACACACACACAGACACACACAGACACACACACGCACACTGACACACACGCTGACACACTCACACTGACACACACACACTGACACAGACACACAGTGACACACACACAAACTGACACACACACACTGACAGACACACACTGACACACACACACACTGACACCAACACACAGACAGACTGATACACACAAACTGACACACACACACACACACTGACACACACACACACACTGACACACACACAGTGACACACACACTGACACACACACATACAGAAACACACTGACACACACACACTGACACTCACACACACACACTGACACACACACATACACACCCACGCAAACACACACTGACACACACACTGACATACACACTGACACACACACACACACAGACACACACACTGACACACACACACACTGACACACACACTGGCACACACACACACACTGACACACACACTGACTCACACACCCACAGACACACACACTGACACACACAAACAGACACATACACACACACATTGACACACACACACACACAGTGACACACACACACACAGACATACACACTGACACCCACACACACTGACACACCCACACACACACACACTGAGACACACACACCAGCATACACACTGCCACACACAAACACGCACTGAGATAGACACACACTGACACACACACACAGACACACAGTGACACACGCACACACACTGACACACACACACTGTCACACATTGACACACGCCCTGACACACACACACACATTGACGCACACACTGACACACAGACTCACATACGTACACTGACACACACACTGTCACACACACACTGACTCACACACACTGACACACACAAACACACACTGACATACACACTGACACACACAAACACACACTGACACACACAAAAACACACTGACACACACACACACACAATGACACACACACACACACGCACTGGCACACACACACACAGTGTCACCCACTGACACACACCCTGACACACACACACACACATTGACACACACACACACTGACACAAACAAGCACACACTGACACACACACACACTGATACACACTGACACACACACACACACTGACACACACACACACAATGACACACAACCACACACACACTGGCACACACACACACACAGTGTCACCCACTGACACACACCCTGACACAGACACACACATAGACACACACACACCCTGACACACACACACATTGACACACACACACACTGAAACACACACACACTGACACACACAAACACACACTGACACACACACTGATACATACACACTGACACACACACTGACACACACACCGATACACACACATTGACACACACACTGAGACACACGCCATGTCACTCACACACACCCCCACACAAACACACACTGACACACACACTGACATACACACTGACACACACACGCACACTGACACACACTGACACACACATACACTCACCCACACACACTGAAACACACACATTGACACACACACACACAATGACACACACACACACACACACACACACTGACACACACCCACACACACACTGTCACACTCTGACACACATACTGACACACACACACTGACACACACACACTGACAAACACACACACACAGACACACACACTGACAGACTCACACACACACACACACACAAAAACACACAAACACACACACACTGGCACACACACACACACAGTGTCACCCACTGACACACACCCTGACACAGACACACACATAGACACACACACACCCTGACACACACACACATTGACACACACACACACTGAAACACACACACACTGACACACACAAACACACACTGACACACACACTGATACATACACACTGACACACACACTGACACACACACCGATACACACACATTGACACACACACTGAGACACACGCCATGTCACTCACACACACCCCCACACAAACACACACTGACACACACACTGACATACACACTGACACACACACGCACACTGACACACACTGACACACACATACACTCACCCACACACACTGAAACACACACATTGACACACACACACACAATGACACACACACACACACACTGACACACACCCACACACACACTGTCACACTCTGACACACATACTGACACACACACACTGACACACACACACTGACAAACACACACACACAGACACACACACTGACAGACTCACACACACACACACACAAAAACACACTGACACACACACACTGACACACACACTGACACACACATAAACATTGACACACAAACACACACACACACACTGACACACACACACACACACTGACACACACACACACTGACACAAATATGCACACACCCACACACACACACTGTCACAAACACTGACACATACACACACTGACACACACACCCACACACTGTCACACACTGATACACACACTGACACACACACACACTAACACACACACACACACTGACACACACACACACACTGACAGACACTGACACACACACACATTGACACACACACACACTGACACACACACACTGATGCACACACACTGACACACATACTGACACACACACAGTGACGCACACACTGACACACACACACAGAAACACACTGACATACACACACTGACACACACACCCCACACAAACACACACTGACACACACACTGACACACACCCCAGACAAACACACACTGACACAAACACTCACATACACACTGACACACACAGACACTGACACATACACAAACACTGACACAAACACTGATACACACACACTGACACACATTGACACACACACAAACGTTGACACACACACACACACTGACACACACATTGACACATACACTGAGACACACACACACACTGACACACACACACTGTCACACACTGATACACACACTGACACACACACACACACAGAATGACACACACACACACACACTGACACATAGCCACACACACACACACACATTGACACACACACACACACTGGCACGCACAAACACACACTGACACACACACTGAGACATACACACTGACACACACACTGACACACACACACACTGACACACACACGGACACACTGACACTCACACTGACATACACTCAGTGACACACACACTGATACACACACACACACAGAAAAACACTGGCATTCACACACCGACACACACACCCCACACAAACACTCACTGACACACAAACTGACACACAAAAACACACTGACACACACACACACACACTGACACACACACCGATACACACACATTGACACACACACTGAGACACACGCACTGTCGCTCACACACACCCCCACACAAACACACACTGACACACACACTGACATACACACTGACACACACGCACACTGACACACACTGACACACACACACACTCACCCACACACACTGAAACACACACATTGACACACACACACACACAATGACACACACACACACACACACTGACACACACCCACACACACACTGTCACACTCTGACACACATACTGACACACACACACACTGACACACACACACTGACAAACACACACACACAGACACACACACTGACACACACACACTGACACACACACACACACTCACACACTCACACACATACTGTCAGACACACATACTGACTCACACACACACAAAAACACACTGACACACACACACTGACACACACACTAACACACAGATAAACATTGACACACAAACACACACACACACACTGACACACACACTGTCAGACACACATACTGACTCACACACACAAAAACACACTGACACACACACACTGACACACACACTGACACACACATAAACATTGACACACAAACACACACACACACTGACACACACACACACTGACACACACACACACTGACACAAATATGCACACACCCACACACACACACTGTCACAAACACTGACACATACACACACTGACACACACACACACACTGACACACAAACTGACACAGACACACTGACACACAGACACACACACTGACACACACTGTCACACACACAGTCTGACTCACACACACTGACACACACAAAAACACACTGAAAAACACACTGATACACATAAGCACACACAAACACACACACACTGATACACACTGACACACACACAGACACACACAGACACACACACACACACACAATGACACACACACACTGACACAATGACACACACACAAACACACAGTTTCACACCCTGACACACACACACACTGACACACACACACAAACATTGACACACACACAGACACACTGGCACACACACACACTGACACACACACTGACACACACACACACACTGACACACACACACTGACACACACAAATTGACCCTGACACACACACGTTGACACGAACATACACTGACACGCGCACACACACACACTGACACACACACACCGACATACACACTGACACACACACACACACACACACACACACTGACACACACACACACTGATACACACACACATACAGACACACACTGACACACACACACTGACACACACACCCACACACTGTCACACACTGATACACACACTGACACACACACACACTAACACACACACACACACTGACACACACACACACACACTGACAGACACTGACACACACATACATTGACACACACACATACTGACACACACACACTGATGCACACACACTGACACACATACTGACACACACACAGTGACGCACACACTGACACACACACACAGAAACACACTGACATACACACACTGACACACACACTCCACACAAACACACACTGACACACACACTGACAAACACCCCAGACAAACACACACTGACACAAACACTCACATACACACTGACACACACAGACACTGACACATACACACACACTGACACAAACACTGATACACACACACTGACACACATTGACACACACACAAACGTTGACACACACACACACTGACACACACATTGACACATACACTGAGACACACACACACACTGACACACACACACTGTCACACACTGATACACACACTGACACACACACACACACACAGAATGACACACACACACACACACTGACACATAGCCACACACACACACACATTGACAGACACACACACACACTGGCACGCACACAGACACACTGACTCACACTGACACACACTGACAGACACACACACACACACACTGACACACACACACACAGACACACAGACACACACACCCACCCTGTCACACACACACACTGACACACACACACACACTGACACACACACGCATACACCCACACACACACACTGACACAAACACTGACACATACACCCACACCCACACCCAGGCACACACACTAAGACACACACACACACACACACAAGCACACACACTGACACACACACACACCCTGACACACACACACACACACGCACATTGACACACACACTGACACACACACACTGACACACACGCACACAGACACACACAAACTGACACACACACACACACTGACACTCACACCCACACACTGACAAACACACACAAACACACCCACACACATACACACATACTGAGACAGACACACCACGATACACACTGACACACACAAACACACACTGAGACACACACACACTGACACACACTGACACACACACAGACACACAGTGACACACGCACACACATTGACACACACACACACTGACACACACACACACACACCCTGACACACACACACACACACACGCACATTGACACACACACTGACACACACACAGTGACACACACGCACACAAACACACACAAACTGACACACACACACACACTGACACTCACACCCACACACTGACAAACACACACAAACACACCCACACACATACACACATACTGAGACAGACACACCACGATACACACTGACACACACAAACACACACTGAGACACACACACTGACACACACAGACACACACACACAGACACACAGTGACACAAACACACACACTGACACACACACACACTGTCACACACTGACACACACCCTGACAGACACACACACACACACACAGACACACACAGACACACACACACACAGACACACACTGAAACACACACACACACTGACACACACACACACACACTGACACACACACACGCACACACCCACACACACACACTGACACACACACACACACTCACACACACGCACACACCCACACACATACACTGACACACACGCTGACACACACACACACTGACACACAGACACTGACACACACAAACACACGCGCCCACTGACACACACGGACACACACACACACTGACACTCACACACACACACACACGGACACACACACACTGACACTCACACACACAAACTGACACACACACACAAACACCCACACACACACACTGACGCACTCACACCGACATACAAACTGACACTCACACACACACTGACACACACACACATAGACACCCACACACAAAGACACACACACACACAGTGACACACACCTACACACACACACACACACTGTCACACACTGACACACACGCTGACACGCAAACACACACTGACACAAACACACTGACACACAGACAAACAGAAACACACTGACACACACACACACACACCCACACACAAACACACACTGACACACACACACACTGACACACACACACACACACACACACACACTGACACACACAAACACACACTGACACACACACACACACACTCACACTGACAAACACACACACACACAGACCCACACAAACACACACACACACACTGGCACACACACACACACACACACTGACACATACTGACACACACACACACACACACTGACACACACACACACACACTGACACACACACACAGGCACACACACACAGACACACACACACGCACACTGACACACACGCTGACACACTCACACTGACACACACACACTGACACAGACACACACTGACACACACACAAACTGACACACACACACTGACAGACACACACTGACACACACACACACTGACACCAACACACAGACACACTGATACACACAAACTGACACACACACACACACTGTCACACACTGATACACTCACTGACACACACACACACACACAGAATGACACACACACACACACACACTGACACATAGCCACACACACACACATTGACACACACACACACACACTGGCACGCACACAGACACACTGACTCACACTGACACACACACAGGCACACTGACACACACTGACAGACAGACACACACACACACACTGACACACACACACACACTGACACACAGACACACACACACACACTGTCACACACACACTGACACACACACACTGACACACACACGCACACACCCACACACACACACTGACACAAACACTGACACATACACCAACACCCACACCCAGGCACACACACTTAGACACACACACACAAGCACACACACTGACACACACACACACCCTGACACACACACACACACACACGCACATTGACACACACACACACTGACACACACACAGTGACACACACACTGACACACACACATACAGAAGCACACTGACACACACACACTGACACTCACACACACACACTGACACACACACATACACACCCACACATACACACACTGACACACACACTGACATACACACTGACACACACACACACACAGACACACACACTGACACACACACACACTGACACACACACACACACACCCACACACACTGGCACACACACTGACACACACACTGAGACACACACACACACTGACACACACTGACACACACACAAAGACACATACACACACACACTGACACTCACACACACTGACACACACACACACACACACACTGACACACACACACACAGACATACACACTGACACCCACACACACTGACACACACACACACAGACACACACTGACACACACACACTGACACACACTGACACACACACACTGACAAACACACCCACACACACACACACACTGAGACACACACACCAGCATACACACTGCCACACACAAACACGCACTGAGATATACACACACTGACACACACACACAGACACACAGTGACACACGCACACACACTGACACACACACACTGTCACACACTGACACCCGCCCTGACACACACACACACACATTGACGCACACACTGACACACAGACTCACATACGTACACTGACACACACTCTGTCACACACACACACTGACTCACACACACTGACACACAGAAAAACACACTGACATACACACACTGACACGCACAAACACACACTGACACACACAAAAACACACTGACACACACACAATGACACACACACGCACTGGCACACACACACACACAGTGTCACCCACTGACACACACCCTGACACACACACTCACACATTGACACACGCACACACTGACACAAACAAGCACACACTGACACACACACACACTGACACACACACACACAGACACACACTGACACACACACACATACACACACAATGACACACAAACACACACACACTGGCACACACACACACACACAGTGTCACCCACTGACACACACCCTGACACACACACACACATAGACACACACACACCCTGACATACACACACATTGACACACACACACTGAAACACACACACACTGACACACACAAACACACACTGACACACACACTGAGACATACACACTGACACACACACTGACACACACACACACACTGACACACACACGGACACACTGACACTCACACTGACATACCCTCAGTGACACACACACTGATACACACACACACACAGAAAAACACTGGCATTCACACACCGACACACACACCCCACACAAACACTCACTGACACACAAACTGACACACAAAAACACACTGACACACACACACACTGACACACACACCGATACACACACATTGACACACACACACACTGAGACACACGCACTGTCACTCACACACACCCCCACACAAACACACACTGACACACACACTGACATACACACTGACACACACACGCACACTGACACACACTGACACACACATACACTCACCCACACACACTGAAACACACACATTGACACACACACACACACACAATGACACACACACACACACACACACACTGACACACACCCCCACACACATTGTCACACTCTGACACACATACTGACACACACACACTGACACACACACTCTGACAAACACACACACACAGACACACACACTGACACACACACACTGATACACACACACACACTCACACACTGACACACACACTGTCAGACACACATACTGTCACACACACGCACACTGACACACACTGACACACACATACACTCACCCAACCACACTGAAACACACACATTGACACACACACACACACACAATGACACACACACACACACACACTGACACACACCCACACACACATTGTCACACTCTGACACATATACTGACACACACACACTGACACACACACACTGACAAACACACACACACTGACACACACACACACAGACACACACAGACACACACACGCACACTGACACACACGCTGACACACTCACACTGACACACACACACTGACACAGACACACAGTGACACACACACAAACTGACACACACACACTGACAGACACACACTGACACACACACACACTGACACCAACACACAGACAGACTGATACACACAAACTGACACACACACACACACACTGACACACACACACACACTGACACACACACAGTGACACACACACTGACACACACACATACAGAAACACACTGACACACACACACTGACACTCACACACACACACTGACACACACACATACACACCCACGCAAACACACACTGACACACACACTGACATACACACTGACACACACACACACACAGACACACACACTGACACACACACACACTGACACACACACTGGCACACACACACACACTGACACACACACTGACTCACACACCCACAGACACACACACTGACACACACAAACAGACACATACACACACACATTGACACACACACACACACAGTGACACACACACACACAGACATACACACTGACACCCACACACACTGACACACCCACACACACACACACTGAGACACACACACCAGCATACACACTGCCACACACAAACACGCACTGAGATAGACACACACTGACACACACACACAGACACACAGTGACACACGCACACACACTGACACACACACACTGTCACACATTGACACACGCCCTGACACACACACACACATTGACGCACACACTGACACACAGACTCACATACGTACACTGACACACACACTGTCACACACACACTGACTCACACACACTGACACACACAAACACACACTGACATACACACTGACACACACAAACACACACTGACACACACAAAAACACACTGACACACACACACACACAATGACACACACACACACACGCACTGGCACACACACACACAGTGTCACCCACTGACACACACCCTGACACACACACACACACATTGACACACACACACACTGACACAAACAAGCACACACTGACACACACACACACTGATACACACTGACACACACACACACACTGACACACACACACACAATGACACACAACCACACACACACTGGCACACACACACACACAGTGTCACCCACTGACACACACCCTGACACAGACACACACATAGACACACACACACCCTGACACACACACACATTGACACACACACACACTGAAACACACACACACTGACACACACAAACACACACTGACACACACACTGATACATACACACTGACACACACACTGACACACACACCGATACACACACATTGACACACACACTGAGACACACGCCATGTCACTCACACACACCCCCACACAAACACACACTGACACACACACTGACATACACACTGACACACACACGCACACTGACACACACTGACACACACATACACTCACCCACACACACTGAAACACACACATTGACACACACACACACAATGACACACACACACACACACACACACACTGACACACACCCACACACACACTGTCACACTCTGACACACATACTGACACACACACACTGACACACACACACTGACAAACACACACACACAGACACACACACTGACAGACTCACACACACACACACACACAAAAACACACAAACACACACACACTGGCACACACACACACACAGTGTCACCCACTGACACACACCCTGACACAGACACACACATAGACACACACACACCCTGACACACACACACATTGACACACACACACACTGAAACACACACACACTGACACACACAAACACACACTGACACACACACTGATACATACACACTGACACACACACTGACACACACACCGATACACACACATTGACACACACACTGAGACACACGCCATGTCACTCACACACACCCCCACACAAACACACACTGACACACACACTGACATACACACTGACACACACACGCACACTGACACACACTGACACACACATACACTCACCCACACACACTGAAACACACACATTGACACACACACACACAATGACACACACACACACACACACTGACACACACCCACACACACACTGTCACACTCTGACACACATACTGACACACACACACTGACACACACACACTGACAAACACACACACACAGACACACACACTGACAGACTCACACACACACACACACAAAAACACACTGACACACACACACTGACACACACACTGACACACACATAAACATTGACACACAAACACACACACACACACTGACACACACACACACACACTGACACACACACACACTGACACAAATATGCACACACCCACACACACACACTGTCACAAACACTGACACATACACACACTGACACACACACACACTGACACACACACTGACACAGACACACTGACACACAGACACACACACTGACACACACTGTCACACACACACTCTGACTCACACACACTGACACACAGAAAAACACCCTGAAACACACACACTGATACACACAAGCACACACAAACACACACACACTGATACACACTGACACACACACACACACAGACACACACAGACCCACACACACACACAATGACACACACACACACACACACACACACAGTTTCACACCCTGGCACACACACACACTGACACACACACACAAACATTGACACACACACAGACACACTTGCACACACACACACTGACACACACACTGAGACACACACACACACCGACACACACACACTGACACACACAAATTGACCCTGACACACACACATTGACCCGGACATACACTGACACGCGCACACACACACACTGACACACACACCGACATACACACTGACACACACACACACACACACACTGACACACACACACACACACACTGACACACACACACTGACACACACACCCACACACTGTCACACACTGATACACACACTGACACACACACACACTAACACACACACACACACTGACACACACACACACACAGTGACAGACACTGACACACACACACACTGACACACACACACTGATGCACACACACTGTCACACATACTGACGCACACACAGTGACGCACACACTGACACACACACACAGAAACGCACTGACATACACACACTGACACACACACCCCACACAAACACACACTGACACACACACTGACACACACCCCAGACAAACACCCACTGACACAAACACTCACATACACACTGACACACACAGACACTGACACATACACACACACTGACACAAACACTGATACACACACACTGACACACATTGACACACTCACAAACGTTGACACACACACACTGACACACACATCGACACATACACTGAGACACACACACACACTGACACACACACACACACACAGAATGACACACACACACTGACACATAGCCACACACACATTGACACACACACACACACTGGCACGCACACAGACACACTGACTCACACTGACACACACACAGGCACACTGACACACACTAACAGACACACACACACACACTGACACACACACACACTGACACACAGACACACACACACACACACTGTCACACACACACACTGACACACACGCACACACTGACACGCACACGCACACACCCACACACACACACTGACACAAACACTGACACATTCACCCACACCCACACACAGGCACACACACTTTGACACACACACACACACACACACAAGCACACACACTGACACACACACACACCCTGACACACACACACACACGCACATTGACACACACACTGACACACACACACTGACACACACGCACACAAACACACACAAACTGACACACACACACACACTGACACTCACACCCACACACTGACAAACACACACAAACACACCCACACACACACACTGAGACAGACACACCACCACACACACTGACACACACAAACACACACTGAGACACACACACACTGACACACACAGACACACACACAGAGACACACAGTGACACAAACACACACACTGACACACACACACACTGTCACACACTGACACACACCCTGACACACACACAAGCACATTGACACACACACACTGACACACACACACACACACACTGACATACCCACACAGACACTGACACACACACACTGACACACACACACACACACACACACTGAAACACACACACAGTGACACACACAGACACACTGACACACACACACACTGACACACATACACTCACCCACACACAATAACACACACACATTGACACACACTAACACACACACGCACACACACACCCACACACACACAATGACACACACACACACTGACATCCACCCACACACACACTGTCACACACTGACACACACAAACACACCCTGACACACACAAAAACACACTGACACACACACACAAACACACAATGTCACACACACACAATGACCCACACACACAGGCACACTCACACTGGCACACAGACACACACAGTGTCACCTACTGACACACACACTGACACACACACACACATTGACACACACACACACTGACACAAACAAGCACACACTGACACACACACACACTGATACACACTGACACACAAACACACAGACACACACTGACACACACACATCACACACACAATGACACACACAGACACACACTGGCACACACACACACACACAGTGTCACCCACTGACACACACCCTGGCACACACACACACACACACATAGACACACACACACCCTGACACACACACACACACACACACAATGACACACACACTGAGACACATACACTGACGCACAGAAACACTCACTGACACACATACTGACACACACACACACACACACACACTGACACACACACACACACACTGACACACACACGTACACACTGACACTCACGCTGACACACCCTCAGTGACACACACACTGACACACACACACACACAGAAACACACTGGCATTCACACACTGACACACACACCGATACACACACACTGACAAACACACTGATACACACACACACACTGACACACACACACACACTGACACACTGACACACACACACTGACACCCACACACTGTCGCACACTGATACACACACTGACACACACACACACTAACACACACACACACACACTGACACACACACACACACTGACACACATACACACACACACTGACACACACACACTGACACACACACACTGACACACATACTGACACACACACAGTGACGCACACACTGACACACACACACAGAAACACACTGACATACACACACTGACACACACACCCCACACAACACACACTGACACACACACACTGACACACACCCCAGACAAACACACACTGACACAAACACTCACACACATACTGACACACACAGACGCTGACACATACACACACACTGACACAAACACTGATACACACAGACTGACACACATTGACACACACACAAACGTTGACACACACACACACACTGACACACACATTGACACATACACTGAGACAGACACAGACACTGACACACACACACTGTCACACACTGATACGCACACTGACACACACACACACTCAGAATGACACACACACACTCACTGACACACACACACACACTGGCACGCACACGGAGACACTGACTCACACTGACACACACACAGGCACACTGACGCTCACTGACAGATACACACACACGCACACACTGACACACACACAGGCACACTGACACGCACTGACAGACACACACTGACACACACACACACACACAGACACGCACTGAAACACACACACACTGACACACACACACACTGGCACACACATACACACTGACACACACACGCACACACCCACACACACACACTGACACACACACTTAGACACACACACACACAAGCACACACACTGACACACACACACACCCTGACACACACACACACACGCACAATGACACACACACTGACACACACACACTGACACACACGCACACACACACACACAAACTGACACACACACACACTGACACTCACACCCACACACTGACACACACTCACAAACACACCCACACACACACACACACTGAGACAGACACACCAACATACACACTGACACACACAAACACACACTGAGACACATACACACAGACACACAGTGACACACACACCCAGACACACAGTGACACACACACACACACTGACACACACACACACTGACACACACTGACACACACCCTGACACACACACACATTGACACACACACACTGACACACACACACACACACACTGACACATCCACACAGACACTGACACACAGACACTGACACACACACACACACTGAAACACACACACAGTGACACACACAGACACACTGACACACACACACACACTGACACACACTGACACACATACACTCACCCACACGCACTGACCCACACACATTGACACACACTAACACACACACATGCACACACACACACCCACACACACACACACAATGACACACACTGACATCCACCCACACACACACTGTCACACACTGACACACACAAACACACACTGACACACACAAAAACACACTGACACACACACACTGACACACACAAACACACAATGACACACACACCACACACACTGGCACACACACGCACACACAGTGTCACCCACTGACACACACCCTGACACACACACACATTGACACACACACACACAGACACAAACAAGCACACAATGACACACACACGCACACTGATACACACTGACACACACACACACACAGACACACACAGACACACACAAACACGCACAATGACACACACACACAGACACTGGCACACACACACACACACACACACACAGTGTCACCCACTGACACACACCCTGACACACACACACACACATAGACACACACACACCCTGACACACACACACACACACATTGACACACACACACACTGAAACACACACACACTGACACACACAAACACACACTGTCACACACACTGATACATACACACTGACACACACACTGACACACACACACTGACACACACACGGACACACTGACACTCACACTGACACACCCTCAGTGACACACACACTGACACACACACACACACAGAAACACACTGGCATTCACACACCGACACACACACCCCACACAAACACTCACTGACACACAAACTGACACTCAAAAACAAACTGACACACACACACACACTGACACACACACCGATACACACACACTGACAAACACACTGATACACACACACACACTGACACACACAGACACACACACACACACTGACACAGTGACACACACACTGACACACACACTGAGACACACGCACTGTCACTCTCACACCCCCCCACACAAAAACACACTGACACACACACTGACATACACACTGACACACACACGCACACTGACGCACACTGACACACACTGACACACACATACACTCACCCACACACACTGAAACACACACATTGACACACACTGACACACACACACACACAATGACACACACACACACACACACTGACACTCACCCACACACACACTCAGAATGACACACACACACACACACACACTGACACATACCCACACACACACACACACTCACTGACACACACACACACACTGGCACGCACACGGAGACACTGACTCACACTGACACACACACAGGCACACTGACGCTCACTGACAGATACACACACACACACACACTGACACACACACACAGGCACACTGACACACACTGACAGACACACACTGACACACACACACACAGACACACACTGAAACACACACACACTGACACACACACACACTGGCACACACACACACACTGACACACACACGCACACACCCACACACACACACTGACACAAACACTGATACATACTCCCACACCCACACACACTGGCACACACACTTAGACACACACACACACACACGCACACACACTGACACACACACACACCCTGACACACACACACACACGCACAATGACACACACACTGACACACACACTCTGACACACACGCACACACACACACACAAACTGACACACACACACACTGACACTCACACCCACACACTGACACACACTCACAAACACACCCACACACACACACACACTGAGACAGACACACCAACATACACACTGACACACACAAACACACACTGAGACACTCACACACAGACACACAGTGACACACACACCCAGACACACAGTGACACACACACACACACTGACACACACACACACTGACACACACCCTGACACACACACACATTGACACACACACACTGACACACACACACACACACACTGACACATCCACACAGACACTGACACACAGACACTGACACACACACACACACACACTGAAACCCACACGCAGTGACACACACAGACACACTGACACACACACACACACTGACACACACTGACACACATACACTCACCCACACGCACTGACCCACACACATTGACACACACTAACACACACACACGCACACACACACCCACACACACACACACAATGACACACACTGACATCCACCCACACACACACTGTCACACACTGACACACACAAACACACACTGACACACACAAAAACACACTGACACACACACACTGACACACACAAACACACAATGACACACACACCACACACACTGGCACACACACACACACACAGTGTCACCCACTGACACACACCCTGACACACACACACATTGACACACACACACACTGACACAAACAAGCACACACTGACACACACGCACACTGATACACACTGACACACAGACACACACAGACACACACAGACACACACACACACACACAATGACACACACACACAGACACTGGCACACACACACACACACACAGTGTCACCCACTGACACACACCCTGACACACACACACACACATAGACACACACACACCCTGACACACACACACACACATTGACACACACACACACTGAAACACACACACACTGACACACACAAACACACACTGACACACACACTGATACATACACACTGACACACACACTGACACACACACGGACACACTAACACTCACACTGACACACCCTCAGTGACACACACACTGACACACACACACAGAAACACACTGGCATTCACACACCGACACGCACACCCCACACAAACACTCACTGACACACAAACTGACACTCAAAAACAAACTGACACACACACACACACTGACACACACACCGATACACACACACTGACAAACACACTGATACACACACACACACTGACACACACAGACACACACACACACACACACACACACTGACACAGTGACACACACACTGACACACACACTGAGACACACGCACTGTCACTCTCACACCCCCCCACACAAAAACACACTGACACACACACTGACATACACACTGACACACACACGCACACTGACACACACTGACACACACATACACTCACCCACACACACTGAAACACACACATTGACACACACTGACACACACACACACAATGACACACACACACACACACTGACACACACCCACACACACACTCAGAATGACACACACAAACACACACTGGCACATACCCACACACACACACACTCACTGACACACACACACACACTGGCACGCACACGGAGCACTGACTCACACTGACACACACACAGGCACACTGACGCTCACTGACAGATACACACACACACTGACACACACACAGGCACACTGACACACACTGACAGACACACACTGACACACACACACACACAGACACACACTGAAACACACACACACTGACACACACACACACTGGCACACACACACACACACTGACACACACACGCACACACCCACACACACACACTGACACAAACACTGATACATACTCCCACACCCACACACACTGGCACACACACTTAGACACACACACACACAAGCACACACACTGACACACACACACACCCTGACACACACACACACGCACAATGACACACACACTGACACACACACACTGACACACACGCACACACACACACACAAACTGACACACACACACACTGACACTCACACCCTTCACTGACACACACTCACAAACACACCCACACACACACACACACTGAGACAGACACACCAACATACACACTGACACACACAAACACACACTGAGACACACACACACAGACACACAGTGACACACACCCTGACACACACACACATTGACACACACACACTGACACACACACACACACACACACACTGACACATCCACACAGACACTGACACACAGACACTGACACACACACACACACTGAAACACACACACAGTGACACACACAGACACACTGACACACACACACACTGACACACACTCACACACATACACTCACCCACACGCACTGACCCACACACATTGACACTCACTAACACACACACACGCACACACACACACCCACACACACACACACAATGACACACACTGACATCCACCCACACACACACTGTCACACACTGACACACACAAACACACACTGACACACACAAAAACACACTGACACACACACACTGACACACACAAACACACAATGAAACACACACCACACACACTGGCACACACACACACACAGTGTCACCCACTGACACACACCCTGACACACACACACATTGACACACACACACTGACACAAACAAGCACACACTGACACACACACGCACACTGAAACACACTGACACACACACACACACACACAGACACACACAGACACACACACACACACACACAATGACACACACACACAGACACTGGCACACACACACACACACACACAGTGTCACCCACTGACACACACCCTGACACACACACACACATAGACACACACACACCCTGACACACACACACACACATTGACACACACACACAGTGACACACACAGACACACTGACACACACACACACTGACACACACTGACACACATACACTCACCCACACGCACTGACCCACACACATTGACACTCACTAACACACACACACGCACACACACACACCCACACACACACACACAATGACACACACTGACATCCACCCACACACACACTGTCACACACTGACACACACAAACACACACTGACACACACAAAAACACACTGACACACACACACTGACACACACAAACACACAATGACACACACACCACACACACTGGCACACACACACACACACAGTGTCACCCACTGACACACACCCTGACACACACACACATTGACACACACACACTGACACAAACAAGCACACACTGACACACACACGCACACTGAAACACACTGACACACACACACACACACACACAGACACACACAGACACACACACACACACACACAATGACACACACACACAGACACTGGCACACACACACACACACACACAGTGTCACCCACTGACACACACCCTGACACACACACACACACATAGACACACACACACCCTGACACACACACACACACACATAGACACACACACACCCTGACACACACACACACACATTGACACACACACACAGTGACACACACAGACACACTGACACACACACACACTGACACACACTGACACACATACACTCACCCACACGCACTGACCCACACACATTGACACTCACTAACACACACACACACACACACACTGACACACACCCACACACACACTGTCACACTCTGACACACATACTGACACACACACACTGACACACACACACTGACAAACACACACACACAGACACACACACTGACAGACTCACACACACACACACACACAAAAACACACTGACACACACACACTGACACACACATAAACATTGACACACAAACACACACACACACACTGACACACACACACACACACTGACACACACACACACTGACACAAATATGCACACACCCACACACACACACTGTCACAAACACTGACACATACACACACTGACACACACACACACTGACACACACACTGACACAGACACACTGACACACAGACACACACACTGACACACACTGTCACACACACACTCTGACTCACACACACTGACACACAGAAAAACACCCTGAAACACACACACTGATACACACAAGCACACACAAACACACACACACTGATACACACTGACACACACACACACACAGACACACACAGACCCACACACACACACAATGACACACACACACACACACTGACACACACACACACACACACACACACACACACACACACAGTTTCACACCCTGACACACACACACACTGACACACACACACAAACATTGACACACACACAGACACACTGGCACACACACACACTGACACACACACTGAGACACACACACACACCGACACACACACACTGACACACACAAATTGACCCTGACACACACACATTGACACGGACATACACTGACACGCGCACACACACACACTGACACACACACCGACATACACACTGACACACACACACACACACACTGACACACACACACACACATACAGACACACACTGACACACACACACTGACACACACACCCACACACTGTCACACACTGATACACACACTGACACACACACACACTAACACACACACACACACTGACACACACACACACACAGTGACAGACACTGACACACACACACACTGACACACACACACTGATGCACACACACTGTCACACATACTGACGCACACACAGTGACGCACACACTGACACACACACACAGAAACGCACTGACATACACACACTGACACACACACCCCACACAAACACACACTGACACACACACTGACACACACCCCAGACAAACACCCACTGACACAAACACTCACATACACACTGACACACACAGACACTGACACATACACACACACTGACACAAACACTGATACACACACACTGACACACATTGACACACTCACAAACGTTGACACACACACACTGACACACACATCGACACATACACTGAGACACACACACACACTGACACACACACACTGTCACACACTGATACACACGCTGACACACACACACACACACAGAATGACACACACACACTGACACATAGCCACACACACATTGACACACACACACACACTGGCACGCACACAGACACACTGACTCACACTGACACACACACAGGCACACTGACACACACTAACAGACACACACACACACACTGACACACACACACACTGACACACACATAAACATTGACACACAAACACACACACACACACTGACACACACACACACACACTGACACACACACACACTGACACAAATATGCACACACCCACACACACACACTGTCACAAACACTGACACATACACACACTGACACACACACACACTGACACACACACTGACACAGACACACTGACACACAGACACACACACTGACACACACTGTCACACACACACTCTGACTCACACACACTGACACACAGAAAAACACCCTGAAACACACACACTGATACACACAAGCACACACAAACACACACACACTGATACACACTGACACACACACACACACACAGACACACACAGACCCACACACACACACAATGACACACACACACACACACTGACACACACACACACACACACACACACACACACACACACAGTTTCACACCCTGACACACACACACACTGACACACACACACAAACATTGACACACACACAGACACACTGGCACACACACACACTGACACACACACTGAGACACACACACACACCGACACACACACACTGACACACACAAATTGACCCTGACACACACACATTGACACGGACATACACTGACACGCGCACACACACACACTGACACACACACCGACATACACACTGACACACACACACACACACACTGACACACACACACACACATACAGACACACACTGACACACACACACTGACACACACACCCACACACTGTCACACACTGATACACACACTGACACACACACACACTAACACACACACACACACTGACACACACACACACACAGTGACAGACACTGACACACACACACACTGACACACACACACTGATGCACACACACTGTCACACATACTGACGCACACACAGTGACGCACACACTGACACACACACACAGAAACGCACTGACATACACACACTGACACACACACCCCACACAAACACACACTGACACACACACTGACACACACCCCAGACAAACACCCACTGACACAAACACTCACATACACACTGACACACACAGACACTGACACATACACACACACTGACACAAACACTGATACACACACACTGACACACATTGACACACTCACAAACGTTGACACACACACACTGACACACACATCGACACATACACTGAGACACACACACACACTGACACACACACACACACACAGAATGACACACACACACTGACACATAGCCACACACACATTGACACACACACACACACTGGCACGCACACAGACACACTGACTCACACTGACACACACACAGGCACACTGACACACACTAACAGACACACACACACACACTGACACACACACACACTGACACACAGACACACACACACACACACTGTCACACACACACACTGACACACACGCACACACTGACACGCACACGCACACACCCACACACACACACTGACACAAACACTGACACATTCACCCACACCCACACACAGGCACACACACTTTGACACACACACACACACACAAGCACACACACTGACACACACACACACCCTGACACACACACACACACGCACATTGACACACACACTGACACACACACACTGACACACACGCACACAAACACACACAAACTGACACACACACACACACTGACACTCACACCCACACACTGACAAACACACACAAACACACCCACACACACACACTGAGACAGACACACCACCACACACACTGACACACACAAACACACACTGAGACACACACACACTGACACACACAGACACACACACAGAGACACACAGTGACACAAACACACACACTGACACACACACACACTGTCACACACTGACACACACCCTGACACACACACAAGCACATTGACACACACACACTGACACACACACACACACACACTGACATACCCACACAGACACTGACACACACACACTGACACACACACACACACACACACACTGAAACACACACACAGTGACACACACAGACACACTGACACACACACACACTGACACAAATACACTCACCCACACACAATGACACACACACATTGACACACACTAACACACACACGCACACACACACACACACACACACACAATGACACACACACACACTGACATCCACCCACACACACACTGTCACACACTGACACACACAAACACACCCTGACACACACAAAAACACACTGACACACACACACAAACACACAATGTCACACACACACAATGACCCACACACACAGGCACACTCACACTGGCACACAGACACACACAGTGTCACCTACTGACACACACACTGACACACACACACACATTGACACACACACACACTGACACAAACAAGCACACACTGACACACACACACACTGATACACACTGACACACAAACACACAGACACACACTGACACACACACATCACACACACAATGACACACACAGACACACACTGGCACACACACACACACACAGTGTCACCCACTGACACACACCCTGGCACACACACACACACACACATAGACACACACACACCCTGACACACACACACACACACACAATGACACACACACTGAGACACATACACTGACGCACAGAAACACTCACTGACACACATACTGACACACACACACACACACACTGACACACACACACACACACTGACACACACACGTACACACTGACACTCACGCTGACACACCCTCAGTGACACACACACTGACACACACACACACACAGAAACACACTGGCATTCACACACTGACACACACACCGATACACACACACTGACAAACACACTGATACACACACACACACTGACACACACACACACACTGACACACTGACACACACACACTGACACCCACACACTGTCGCACACTGATACACACACTGACACACACACACACTAACACACACACACACACACTGACACACACACACACACTGACACACATACACACACACACTGACACACACACACTGACACACACACACTGACACACATACTGACACACACACAGTGACGCACACACTGACACACACACACAGAAACACACTGACATACACACACTGACACACACACCCCACACAACACACACTGACACACACACACTGACACACACCCCAGACAAACACACACTGACACAAACACTCACACACATACTGACACACACAGACGCTGACACATACACACACACTGACACAAACACTGATACACACAGACTGACACACATTGACACACACACAAACGTTGACACACACACACACACTGACACACACATTGACACATACACTGAGACAGACACAGACACTGACACACACACACTGTCACACACTGATACGCACACTGACACACACACACACTCAGAATGACACACACACACTCACTGACACACACACACACACTGGCACGCACACGGAGACACTGACTCACACTGACACACACACAGGCACACTGACGCTCACTGACAGATACACACACACGCACACACTGACACACACACAGGCACACTGACACGCACTGACAGACACACACTGACACACACACACACACACAGACACGCACTGAAACACACACACACTGACACACACACACACTGGCACACACATACACACTGACACACACACGCACACACCCACACACACACACTGACACAAACACTGATACATACTCCCACACCCACACACACTGGCACACACACTTAGACACACACACACACAAGCACACACACTGACACACACACACACCCTGACACACACACACACACGCACAATGACACACACACTGACACACACACACTGACACACACGCACACACACACACACAAACTGACACACACACACACTGACACTCACACCCACACACTGACACACACTCACAAACACACCCACACACACACACACACTGAGACAGACACACCAACATACACACTGACACACACAAACACACACTGAGACACACACACACAGACACACAGTGACACACACACCCAGACACACAGTGACACACACACACACACTGACACACACACACTGACACACACCCTGACACACACACACATTGACACACACACACTGACACACACACACACACACACTGACACATCCACACAGACACTGACACACAGACACTGACACACACACACACACTGAAACACACACACAGTGACACACACAGACACACTGACACACACACACACATTGACACACACTGACACACATACACTCACCCACACGCACTGACCCACACACATTGACACACACTAACACACACACATGCACACACACACACCCACACACACACACACAATGACACACACTGACATCCACCCACACACACACTGTCACACACTGACACACACAAACACACACTGACACACACAAAAACACACTGACACACACACACTGACACACACAAACACACAATGACACACACACCACACACACTGGCACACACACGCACACACAGTGTCACCCACTGACACACACCCTGACACACACACACATTGACACACACACACACAGACACAAACAAGCACACAATGACACACACACGCACACTGATACACACTGACACACACACACACACAGACACACACAGACACACACAAACACGCACAATGACACACACACACAGACACTGGCACACACACACACACACACACACACAGTGTCACCCACTGACACACACCCTGACACACACACACACACATAGACACACACACACCCTGACACACACACACACACATTGACACACACACACACTGAAACACACACACACTGACACACACAAACACACACTGTCACACACACTGATACATACACACTGACACACACACTGACACACACACACTGACACACACACGGACACACTGACACTCACACTGACACACCCTCAGTGACACACACACTGACACACACACACACACAGAAACACACTGGCATTCGCACACCGACACACACACCCCACACAAACACTCACTGACACACAAACTGACACTCAAAAACAAACTGACACACACACACACACTGACACACACACCGATACACACACACTGACAAACACACTGATACACACACACACACTGACACACACAGACACACACACACACACTGACACAGTGACGCACACACTGACACACACACTGAGACACACGCACTGTCACTCTCACACCCCCCCACACAAAAACACACTGACACACACACTGACATACACACTGACACACACACGCACACTGACACACACTGACACACACATACACTCACCCACACACACTGAAACACACACATTGACACACACTGACACACACACACACACGATGACACACACACACACACACACTGACACACACCCACACACACACTCAGAATGACACACACACACACACACTGACACATACCCACACACACACACACACTCACTGACACACACACACACACTGGCACGCACACGGAGACACTGACTCACACTGACACACACACAGGCACACTGACACACACACACTGACACACACAAACACACAATGACACACACACCACACACACTGGCACACACACACACACACAGTGTCACCCACTGACACACACCCTGACACACACACACATTGACACACACACACACTGACACAAACAAGCACACACTGACACACACGCACACTGATACACACTGACACACAGACACACACAGACACACACAGACACACACACACACACACAATGACACACACACACAGACACTGGCACACACACACACAGTGTCACCCACTGACACACACCCTGACACACACACACACACATAGACACACACACACCCTGACACACACACACACACATTGACACACACACACACTGAAACACACACACACTGACACACACAAACACACACTGACACACACACTGATACATACACACTGACACACACACTGACACACACACGGACACACTAACACTCACACTGACACACCCTCAGTGACACACACACTGACACACACACACAGAAACACACTGGCATTCACACACCGACACGCACACCCCACACAAACACTCACTGACACACAAACTGACACTCAAAAACAAACTGACACACACACACACACTGACACACACACCGATACACACACACTGACAAACACACTGATACACACACACACACTGACACACACAGACACACACACACACACACACACACACACTGACACAGTGACACACACACTGACACACACACTGAGACACACGCACTGTCACTCTCACACCCCCCCACACAAAAACACACTGACACACACACTGACATACACACTGACACACACACGCACACTGACACACACTGACACACACATACACTCACCCACACACACTGAAACACACACATTGACACACACTGACACACACACACACAATGACACACACACACACACACTGACACACACCCACACACACACTCAGAATGACACACACAAACACACACTGGCACATACCCACACACACACACACTCACTGACACACACACACACACTGGCACGCACACGGAGCACTGACTCACACTGACACACACACAGGCACACTGACGCTCACTGACAGATACACACACACACTGACACACACACAGGCACACTGACACACACTGACAGACACACACTGACACACACACACACACAGACACACACTGAAACACACACACACTGACACACACACACACTGGCACACACACACACACACTGACACACACACGCACACACCCACACACACACACTGACACAAACACTGATACATACTCCCACACCCACACACACTGGCACACACACTTAGACACACACACACACAAGCACACACACTGACACACACACACACCCTGACACACACACACACACACACGCACAATGACACACACACTGACACACACACACTGACACACACGCACACACACACACACAAACTGACACACACACACACTGACACTCACACCCTTCACTGACACACACTCACAAACACACCCACACACACACACACACTGAGACAGACACACCAACATACACACTGACACACACAAACACACACTGAGACACACACACACAGACACACAGTGACACACACCCTGACACACACACACATTGACACACACACACTGACACACACACACACACACACACACTGACACATCCACACAGACACTGACACACAGACACTGACACACACACACACACTGAAACACACACACAGTGACACACACAGACACACTGACACACACACACACTGACACACACTGACACACATACACTCACCCACACGCACTGACCCACACACATTGACACTCACTAACACACACACACGCACACACACACACCCACACACACACACACAATGACACACACTGACATCCACCCACACACACACTGTCACACACTGACACACACAAACACACACTGACACACACAAAAACACACTGACACACACACACTGACACACACAAACACACAATGACACACACACCACACACACTGGCACACACACACACACACAGTGTCACCCACTGACACACACCCTGACACACACACACATTGACACACACACACTGACACAAACAAGCACACACTGACACACACACGCACACTGAAACACACTGACACACACACACACACACACAGACACACACAGACACACACACACACACACACAATGACACACACACACAGACACTGGCACACACACACACACACACACACAGTGTCACCCACTGACACACACCCTGACACACACACACACACATAGACACACACACACCCTGACACACACACACACACATTGACACACACACACACTGAAACACACACACACTGACACACACAAACACACACTGACACACACACTGATACATACACACTGACACACTCACTGACACACACACTGACACACACACGGACACACTGACACTCACACTGACACACCCTCAGTGACACACACACTGACACACACACACACACACACACAGAAACACACTGGCATTCACACTCCGACACACACACCCCACACAAACACTCACTGACACACAAACTGACACTCAAAAACAAACTGACACACACACACACTGACACACACACCGATACACACACACTGACAAACACACTGATACACACACACACACACTGACACACACAGACACACACACACACACACACACACTGACACAGTGACACACACACTGACACACACACTGAGACACACGCACTGTCACTCTCACACCCCCCCACACAAAAACACACTGACACACACACTGACATACACACTGACACACACACGCACACTGACACACACTGACACACACATACACTCACCCACACACACTGAAACACACACATTGACACACACGGACACACACACACACACAATGACACACACACACACACACACACTGACACACACCCACACACACACTCAGAATGACACACACACACACACACACTGACACATACCCACACACACACTCACTGACACACACACACACACTGGCACGCACACGGAGACACTGACTCACACTGACACACACACAGGCACACTGACGCTCACTGACAGATACACACACACACACACTGACACACACACACAGGCACACTGACACACACTGACAGACACACACTGACACACACACACAGACACACACTGAAACACACACACACTGACACACACACACACTGGCACACACACACACACTGACACACACACGCACACACCCACACACACACACTGACACAAACACTGATACATACTCCCACACCCACACACACTGGCACACACACTTAGACACACACACACACAAGCACGCACACTGACACACACACACACCCTGACACACACACACACACACGCACAATGACACACACACTGACACACACACACTGACACACACGCACACACATACACACAAACTGACACACACACACACACTGACACTCACACCCTTCACTGACACACACTCACAAACACACCCACACACACACTGAGACAGACACACCAACATACACACTGACACACACACACACACACTGAGACACACACACACAGACACACAGTGACACACACACCCAGACACACAGTGACACACACACACACACTGACACACACACACACACTGACACACACTGACACACACCCTGACACACACACACATTGACACACACACACTGACACACACACACACACTGACACATCCACACAGACACTGACACACAGACACTGACACACACACACACACTGAAACACACACACACTGACACACACACACACACTGACACACACTGACACACATACACTCACCCACACGCACTGACCCACACACATTGACACACACTAACACACACACACGCACACACACACCCACACACACACACACAATGACACACACACACACTGACATCCACCCACACACACACTGTCACACACTGACACACACAAACACACACTGACACACAGAAAAACACACTGACACACACACACTGACACACACAAACACACAATGACACACACACCACACACACTGGCACACACACACACACACAGTGTCAACCACTGACACACACCCTGACACACACACACATTGACACACACACACACTGACACAAACAAGCACACACTGACACACACACGCACACTGATACACACTGACACACACACACACAGACACACACAGACACACACACACACAATGACACACACACACAGACACTGGCACACACACACACACACACAGTGTCACCCACTGACACACACCCTGACACACACACACACACATAGACACACACACACCCTGACACACACACACACACATTGACACACACACACACTGAAACACACACACACTGACACACACAAACACACACTGACACACACACTGATACATACACACTGACACACACACTGACACACACACTGACACACACGCGGACACACTGACACTCACACTGACACACCCTCAGTGACACACACACTGACACACACACACACACACACACAGAAACACACTGGCATTGACACACCGACACACACACCCCACACAAACACTCACTGACACACAAACTGACACTCAAAAACAAACTGACACACACACACACACTGACACACACACCGATACACACACACTGACAAACACACTGATACACACACACACACTGACACACACAGACACACACACACACACACACACACACTGACACAGTGACACACACACTGACACACACACTGAGACACACGCACTGTCACTCTCACACCCCCCCCACACAAAAACACACTGACACACACACTGACATACACACTGACACACACACTGACATACACACTGACACACACTGACACACACATACACTCATCCACACACACTGAAACACACACATTGACACACACGAACACACACACACAATGACACACACACACACTGACACACACCCACACACACACTCAGAATGACACACACACACACACACTGACACATACCCACACACACACACACACTCACTGACACACACACACACACACTGGCACGCACACGGAGACACTGACTCACACTGACACACACACAGGCACACTGACGCTCACTGACAGATACACACACACACACACACTGACACACACACACAGGCACACTGACACACACTGACAGACACACACTGACACACACACACACAGACACACACTGAAACACACACACACTGACACACACACACAGGCACACACACACACACTGACACACACACGCACACACCCACACACACACACTGACACAAACACTGATACATACTCCCACACCCACACACACTGGCACACACACTTAGACACACACACACACAAGCACACACACTGACACACACACACACCTTGACACACACACACACACTCACGCACAATGACACACACACTGACACACACACACTGACACACACGCACACGCACACACAAACTGACACACACACACACTGACACTCACACCCTTCACTGACACACACTCACAAACACACCCACACACACACACACACTGAGACAGACACACCAACATACACACTGACACACACAAACACACACTGAGACACACACACACAGACACACAGTGACACACACACCCAGACACACAGTGACACACACACACACACTGACACACACACACACACTGACATACACTGACACACACCCTGACACACACACACATTGACACACACACACTGACACACACACACACACACTGACACATCCACACAGACACTGACACACAGACACTGACACACACACACACACTGAAACACACACACAGTGACACACACAGACACACTGACACACACACACACACACTGACACACACTGACACACATACACTCACCCACACGCACTGACTCACACACTTTGACACACACTAACACACACACACGCACACACACACACCCACACACCCACACACAATGACACACACACACACTGACATCCACCCACACACACACTGTCACACACTGACACACACAAACACACACTGACACACACAAAAACACACTGACACACACACACACTGACACACACAAACACACAATGACACACACACCACACACACTGGCACACACACACACACACAGTGTCACCCACTGACACGCACCCTGACACACACACACATTGACACACACACACTGACACAAACAAGCACACACTGACACACACACGCACACTGATACACACTGACACACACACACACACACACAGACACACACAGACACACACACACAATGACACACACACACAGACACTGGCACACACACACACACACACACAGTGTCACCCACTGACACACACCCTGACACACACACACACATAGACACACACACACCCTGACACACACACACACACATTGACACACACACACACTGAAACACACACACACTGACACACACAAACACACACTGACACACACACTGATACATACACACTGACACACACACTGACACACACACGGACACACTGACACTCACACTGACACACCCTCAGTGACACACATACTGACACACACACACACACAGAAACACACTGGCATTCACACACCGACACACACACCCCACACAAACACTCACTGACACACAAACTGACACTCAAAAACAATCTGACACACACACACACACTGACACACACACCGATACACACACACTGACAAACACACTGATACACACACACACACTGACACACACAGACACACACACACTGACACAGTGACACACACACTGACACACACACTGAGACACACGCACTGTCACTCTCACACCCCCCACACAAAAACACACTGACACACACACTGACATACACACTGACACACACACGCACACTGACACACACTGACACACACATACACTCACCCACACACACTGAAACACACACATTGACACACACTGACACACACACACAATGACACACACACACACACACTGACACACACCCACACACACACACAGAATGACACACACACACCCACACACTGACACATACCCCCACACACACACACTCACTGACACACACACACACACTGGCACGCACACGGAGACACTGACTCACACTGACACACACACAGGCACACTGACGCTCACTGACAGACACACACACACACACACTGACACACACACAGGCACACTGACACACACTGACAGACACACACTGACACACACACACAGACACACACTGAAACACACACACACTGACTCACACACTGGCACACACACACACACTGGCACACACACACACACTGACACACACACGCACACACCCACACACACACACTGACACAAACACTGATACATACTCCCACACCCACACACACTGGCACACACACTTAGACACACACACACACAAGCACACACACTGACACACACACACACACACACGCACAATGACACACACACTGACACACACACACTGACACACACACACACACACACACACAAACTGACACACACACACACTGACACTCACACCCTTCACTGACACACACTCACAAACACACCCACACACACACACACACACTGAGACGGACACACCAACATACACACTGACACACACAAACACACACTGAGACACACACACACAGACACACAGTGACACACACACCCAGACACACAGTGACACACACACACACACTGACACACACACACACTGGCACACACTGACACACACCCTGACACACACACACATTGACACACACACACTGACACACACACACACACACTGACACATCCACACAGACACTGACACACAGACACTGACACACACACACACACTGAAACACAAACACTCACCCACACGCACTGACCCACACACATTGACACACACTAACACACACACACGCACACACACACACCCACACACAATGACACACACACACACTGACATCCACCCACACACACACTGTCACACACTGACACTCACAAACACACACTGACACACACAAAAACACACTGACACACACACACTGACACACACAAACACACAATGACACACACACCACACACACTGGCACACACACACACACACACAGTGTCACCCACTGACACACATCCTGACACACACACACATTGACACACACACACACTGACACAAACAAGCACACACTGACACACACACGCACACTGATACACACTGACACACACACACACACAGACACACAGACACACACACACACACACAATGACACACACACACAGTCACTGGCACACACACACACACACAGTGTCACCCACTGACACACACCCTGACACACACACACACACATAGACACACACACACCCTGACACACACACACACACATTGACACACACACACACTGAAACACACACACACTGACACACACAAACACACACTGACACACACACTGATACATACACACTGACACACACACTGACACACACACTGACACACACACGGACACACTGACACTCACACTGACACACCCTCAGTGACACACACACTGACACACACACACACACACACAGAAACACACTGGCATTCACACACCGACACACACACCCCACACAAACACTCACTGACACACAAACTGACACTCAAAAACAAACTGACACACACACACACACTGACACACACACCGATACACACACACTGACAAACACACTGATACACACACACACACACTGACACACACAAAAACACACTGACACACACACACTGACACACACAAACACACAATGACACACACACCACACACACTGGCACACACACACACACACACACACACAGTGTCACCCACTGACACACACCCTGACACACACACACATTGACACACACACACACTGACACAAACAAGTACACAATGACACACACACGCACACTGATACACACTGACACACACACACACACACAGACACACACACACACACAATGACACACACACACAGACACTGGCACACACACACACACACACACAGTGTCACCCACTGACACACACCCTGACACACACACACACACACATAGACACACACACACCCTGACACACACACACACACATTGACACACACACACACTGAAACACACACACACTGACACACACAAACACACACTGACATACACACTGATACATACACACTGACACACACACTGACACACACACACTGACACACACACGGACACACTGACACTCACACTGACACACCCTCAGTGACACACACACTGACACACACACACACACAGAAACACACTGGCATTCACACACCGACACACACACCCCACACAAACACTCACTGACACACAAACTGACACTCAAAAACAAACTGACACACACACACACAGACACACACACCGATACACACACACTGACAAACACACTGATACACACACACACACTGACACACACAAACACACAATGACACACACACCACACACACTGGCACACACACACACACACACACACACAGTGTCACCCACTGACACACACCCTGACACACACACACATTGACACACACACACACTGACACAAACAAGTACACAATGACACACACACGCACACTGATACACACTGACACACACACACACACAGACACACACACACACACAATGACACACACACACAGACACTGGCACACACACACACACACACACAGTGTCACCCACTGACACACACCCTGACACACACACACACACACATAGACACACACACACCCTGACACACACACACACACATTGACACACACACACACTGAAACACACACACACTGACACACACAAACACACACTGACATACACACTGATACATACACACTGACACACACACTGACACACACACACTGACACACACACGGACACACTGACACTCACACTGACACACCCTCAGTGACACACACACTGACACACACACACACACAGAAACACACTGGCATTCACACACCGACACACACACCCCACACAAACACTCACTGACACACAAACTGACACTCAAAAACAAACTGACACACACACACACAGACACACACACCGATACACACACTCTGACAAACACACTGATACATACACACACACTGACACACACAGACACACACACACACAGTGACCCACTGACACACACACTGACACACACACTGAGACACACGCACTGTCACTCTCACACCCCCCCACACAAAAACACACTGACACACACACTGACATACACACTGACACACACACGCACACTGACACACACTGACACACACATACACTCACCCACACACACTGAAACACACACATTGACACACACTGACACACACACACACAATGACACACACACTGACACACACCCACACACACACTGTCACACACTGACACACATACTGACACACACACACACTGACACGCACACACTGACAAACACACACACACTGACACACACACTGACACACACACTGACACACACACACAGACACACAGACACACACACACTGACACACACACTGTCAGACACACATACTGACTCACACACACTGACACACACAAAAACACACTGACACACACACACTGACACACACATTGACACACACATAAACATTGACACACAAACACACACACACACACACACACACTGACACACACACACACTGACACACACATACACTGACACAAACATGAACACACCCACACACACACACTGTCACAAACACTGACACATACATACACTGACACACACACTGACACACACACTGACACAGACACACTGACACACAGACACACACACTGACACACACTGTCACACACACACTCTGATTCACACACACTGACACACACAAAAACACACTGAAACACACACACTGATACACACAAGCTCACACTGACACACACACACACTGATACACACTGGCACACACACACACACACACACAATGACACACACACTCAAACTGACACACACACACACACACACAGTGTCACACCCTGACACACACACACTGAAACACACACACAAACATTGACACACACACAGACACACTGGCACACACACATACACACACACTGACACACACACTGAGACACACACACACACTGACACACACAAATTGACCCTGACACACACACACTGACACGGACATACACTGACACGCGCACACACACACACTGACACACACACACCGACATACACACTGACACACACAAACACACACTGACACACACTGACACACATACACTGACACACACACCCACACACTGTCACACACTGATACACACACTGACACACACACACACTAACACACACTGACAGACACTGACACACACACACATTGACACACACACACACTGACACACACACACATTGACACACACACACACTGACACACACACACTGATACACATACACTGACACACACACAGTGACGCACACACTGACACACAAACACAGAAACACACTGACATACACACACTGACACACACACCCTACACAAACACACACTGACACACACACTGACACACACCCCAGACAAACACACACTGACACAAACACTCACATACACACTCACACACACAGACGCTGACACATACACACACACTGACACAAACACTGATACACACACACTGACACACATTGACACACACACAAACGTTGACACACACGTACACACTGGCACACACATTGACACATACACTGAGACACACACACACACTGACACACACACACAGTCACACATTGATACACACACTGACACACACACACACAGAATGACACACACACACACTGACACATACCCACACACACACACACTGGCACACACACACACTGGCACGCACACAGACACACTGACTCACACTGACACACACACAGGCACACTGACACACACTGACACACACACACACACACACACAGGCACACTGACACACACTGACAGACACACACACACACACTGACACACACACACACACACAGGCACACACTGAATCACACACACACACTGACATACACACACACTGACACACAAACACAGAAACACACTGACATACACACACTGACACACACACCCCACACAAACACACACTGATACACACACTGACACACACCCCAGACAAACACACACTGACTCAAACACTCACATACACACTCACACACACAGACGCTGACACATACACACACACTGACACAGACACTGATACACACACACACTGACACACATTGACACACACACAAACGTTGACACACACACACACACTGCCACACACATTGACACATACACTGAGACACACACACACACTGACACACACACACAGTCACACATTGATACACACACTGACGCACACACACACAGAATGACACACACACACTGACACATACCCACACACACACACACACTGGCACACACACACACACTGGCACGCACACAGACACACTGACTCACACTAACACGCACACAGGCATCTGACACACACTGACAGACACACACACACTGACACACACACAGGCACACTGACACACACTGACAGACACACACACACACACACGCACACACACTGACACACACACACACCCTGACACACACACACGCACATTGACACACACACACTGACACACACGCACACACACACACACAAACTGACACACACACACACTGACACTCACACCCACACACTGTCACTCACACCCACACACTGACACACACACACAAACACACCCACACACACACACTGAGACAGACACACCAACGTACACACTGACACACACAAACACACACTGAGACACACACTGACACACACACACAGACACACAGTGACACACACAAACACACTGACACACACACACACACAGACACACACAGACACACACACACACACACAATGACACACACACACAGACACTGGCACACACACACACACACACACAGTGTCACCCACTGACACACACCCTGACACACACACACACACATAGACACACACACACCCTGACACACACACACACACACATTGACACACACACACACTGAAACACACACAGACTGACACACACAAACACACACTGACACACACACTGATACATACACACTGACACACACACTGACACACACACACTGACACACACACGGACACACAGTGACACACACACACACACAGACTGACACACACACACACACAGACACACACAGACACACACACACACACACAATGACACACACACACAGACACTGGCACACACACACACAGTGTCACCCACTGACACACACCCTGACACACACACACACACACACACATAGACACACACACACCCTGACACACACACACACACACACATTGACACACACACACACTGAAACACACACACACTGACACACACAAACACACACTGACACACACACTGATACATACACACTGACAGACACACTGACACACACACACTGACACACACACGGACACACTGACACTCACACTGACACACCCTCAGTGACACACACACTGACACACACACACACACAGAAACATACTGGCATTCACACACCGACACACACACCCCACACAAACACTCACTGACACACAAACTGACACTCAAAAACAACTGACACACACACTGACACACACACCGATACACACACACTGACAAACACACTGATACACACACACACACACTGACACACACACACACACACACTGACACACTGACACACGCACTGACACACACACTGAGACACACGCACTGTCACTCTCACACCCCCCACACAAAAACACACTGACACACACACTGACATACACACTGACACACACACGCACACTGACACACACTGACACACACATACACTCACCCACACACACTGAAACACACACATTGACACCCACTGACACACACACACACACAATCACACACACACACACACACACACACACACTGACACACACCCACACACACACTGTCACACACCGACACACATACTGACACACACACACACTGACACACACACACTGACAAACACACAGGCACACTGACGCACACTGACAGATACACACACACACACACACACTGCCACACACACAGGCACACTGACACACACTGACAGACACACACACACACACTGACACACACACACACACAGACACACACTGAAACACACACACACTGACACACACACACACTGGCACACACACACACACTGACACACACACGCACACACCCACACACACACACTGACACATCACTGAAACATACTCCCACACCCACACACACTGGCACACACACTTAGACACACACACACACAAGCACACACACTGACACACACACACACCCTGACACACACACTCACACGCACAATGACACACACACTGACACACACGCACTGACACACACGCACACACACACAAACTGACACACACACACACTGACACTCACACCCACACACTGACACACACTCACAAACACACCCACACACACACACACACTGAGACAGACACACCAACATACTCACTGACACACACAAACACACACTGAGACACACACACACAGGCACACAGTGACACACACACCCAGACACACAGTGACACACACACACACACTGGCACACACACACACTGACACACACACACACTGACACACACTGACACACACCCTGACACACACACACATTGACACACACACACTGACACACACACACACACCCACACACTGACACACACTCACACACACACACGCACACACACACACCCACACACACACACACAATGACACACACACATACTGACATCCACCCACACACACACTGTCACACACTGACACACACAAACACACACTGACACACACACAAAAACACACTGACACACACACACTGACACACACAAGCACACAATGACACACACACCACACACACTGGCACACACTCACACACACACAGTGTCACCCACTGACACACACCCTGACACTCACACACATTGACACACACACACACTGACACAAACAAGCACACACTGACACACACACGCACACTGATACACACTGACACACACACACACAGACACACAATGACACACACACACAGACACTGGCACACACACACACAGTGTCACCCACTGACACACACCCTGACACACACACACACATAGACACACACACACCCTGACACACACACACACACACACACATTGACACACACACACACTGAAACACACACACACTGACACACACAAACACACACTGACACACACACTGATACATACACACTGACACACACACTGTCACACACACACTGACACCCACACGGACACACTGACACTCACACTGACACACCCTCAGTGACACACACACTGACACACACACACACACAGAAACACACTGGCATTCACACACCGACACACACACCCCACACAAACACTCACTGACACACAAACTGACACTCAAAAACAAACTGACACACACACACACACTGACACACACACCGATACACATACACTGACAAACACACGGATACACACACACACACTGACACACACAGACACACACACACACACACACTGACACACTGACACACACACTGACACACACACTGAGACACACGCACTGTCACTCTCACACCCCCCACACACAAAAACACACTGACACACACACTGACATACGCACTGACACACACACGCACACTGACACACACTGACACACACATACACTCACCCACACACACTGAAACACACACCCAGACACACAGTGACACACACACACACACTGACACATACACACACTGACACACACCCTGACACACACACACATTGACACACACACACACACACACTGACACACACTCACACACACACACGCACACACACACACCCACACACACACACACAATGACACACACACATACTGACATCCACCCACACACACACTGTCACACACTGACACACACAAACACACACTGACACACACACAAAAACACACTGACACACACACTGACACACACAAACACACAATGACACACACACCACACACACTGGCACACACTCACACACACACAGTGTCACCCACTGACACACACCCTGACACACACACACATTGACACACACACACACTGACACAAACAAGCACACACTGACACACACACGCACACTGATACACACTGACACACACACACACACAGACACACACAGACACACACACACACACTTTGACACACACACACAGACACTGGCACCCACACACACACACAGTGTCACCCACTGACACACACCCTGACACACACACACACATAGACACACACACACCCTGACACACACACACACACACATTGACACACACACACACTGAAACACACACACACTGACACACACAAACACACACTGACACACACACTGATACATACACACTGACACACACACTGTCACACACACACTGACACACACACGGACACACTGACACTCACACTGACACACCCTCAGTGACACACACACTGACACACACACACACACACACACACACACAGAAACACACTGGCATTCACACACCGACACACACACCCCACACAAACACTCACTGACACACACACTGACACTCAAAAACAAACTGACACACACACACACACTGACACACACACCGATACACACACACTGGCAAACACACTGATACACACACACACACACTGACACACACAGACACACACACACACACACACACACTGACACACTGACACACACACTGACACACACACTGAGACACACGCACTGTCACTCTCACACCCCCCCCCACACAAAAACACACTGACACACACACTGACATACACACTGACACACACGCACACTGACACACACTGACACACACATACACTCACCCACACACACTGAAACACACACATTGACACACACTGACACACACACACACACAATGACACACACACACACACACACACACTGACACACACCCACACACACACTGTCACACACTGACACACATACTGACACACACACACACTGACACACACTGACAAACACACACACACTGACACACACACTGACACACACACTGACACACACACACAGACACACACACACTGACACACACACTGTCAGACACACATACTGACTCACACACACTGACACACACAAAAACACACTGACACACATACACTGACACACACATTGACACACACATAAACATTGACACACAAACACACACACACACACACTGACACACACACACACTGACACACACACACTGTCACAAACACTGACACATACACACACTGACACACACACACACACTGACATACACACTGACACAGACACACTGACACACAGACACACACACTGACACACACTGTCACACACACACTCTGACTCACACACACTGACACACACAAAAACACACGGACACACACCCACACACACACTGTCACACACTGACACACATACTGACACACACACACAAACATTGACACACACACAGACACACTGGCACACACACATACACACACACTGACACACACACTGAGACACACACACACACTGACACACACACACACTGACACACACAAATTGACCCTGACACACACACACTGACACGGACATACACTGACACGCGCACACACACACACTGACACACACACACCTACATACACACTGACACACACAAACACACACTGACACACACACACACTGATACACACACATACAGACACACACTGACACACAGAAACTGACACACACACCCACACACTGTCACACACTGATACACACACTGACACACACACACACTAACACACACTGACAGACACTGACACACACACACACTGACACACACACACTGATACACAGACACTGACACACACACAGTGACGCACACACTGACACACAAACACAGAAACACACTGACATACACACACTGACACACACACCCTACACAAACACACACTGATACACACAATGACACACACCCCAGACAAACACACACTGACACAAACACTCACATACACACTGACACACACAGACGCTGACACATACACACACACTGACACAAACACTGATACACACACACTGACACACACACAAACGTTGACACACACACACACACTGACACACACATTGACACATACACTGAGACACACACACACACTGACACACATACACAGTCACACATTGATACACACACTGACACACACACACACACAGAATGACACACACACACACACTGACACATACCCACACACACACACACTGGCACACACACACACACACTGGCACGCACACAGACACACTGACTCACACTGACACACACACAGGCACACTGACACACACTGACAGACACACACACACAGGCACACTGACACACACTGACAGACACACACACACACACTGACACACACACACACACAGGCACACACTGAAACACACACACACACTGACATACACACACACTGACACACAAACACAGAAACACACTGACATACACACACTGACACACACACCCCACACAAACACACACTGATACACACACTGACACACACCCCAGACAAACACACACTGACACAAGCACTCACATACACACTCACACACACAGACGCTGACACATACACACACACTGACACAAACACTGATACACACACACACTGACACACATTGACACACACACAAACGTTGACACACACACACACTGCCACACACATTGACACATACACTGAGACACACACACACACACAGACACACACACACAGTCACACATTGATACACACACTGACGCACACACACACAGAATGACACACACACACACTGATACATACCCACACACACACACACTGGCACACACCCCCACACACACTGTCACACACTGACACACATACTGACACACACACACACTGACACACACTGACAAACACACACACACTGACACACACACTGACACACACACTGACACACACACACAGACACACAGACACACACACACTGACACACACACTGTCAGACACACATACTGACTCACACACACTGACACACACAAAAACACACTGACACACATACACTGACACACACATTGACACACACATAAACATTGACACACAAACACACACACACACACACTGACACACACACACACTGACACACACACACACTGTCACAAACACTGACACTTACACACACTGACACACACACACACACTGACATACACACTGACACAGACACACTGACACACAGACACACACACTGACACACACTGTCACACACACACTCTGACTCACACACACTGACACACACAAAAACACACGGACACACACCCACACACACACTGTCACACACTGACACACATACTGACACACACACACAAACATTGACACACACACAGACACACTGGCACACACACATACACACACACTGACACACACACTGAGACACACACACACACTGACACACACACACCCTGACACACACAAATTGACCCTGACACACACACACTGACACGGACATACACTGACACGCGCACACACACACACTGACACACACACACCTACATACACACTGACACACACAAACACACACTGACACACACACACACTGATACACACACATACAGACACACACTGACACACAGAAACTGACACACACACCCACACACTGTCACACACTGATACACACACTGACACACACACACACTAACACACACTGACAGACACTGACACACACACACACTGACACACACACACTGATACACAGACACTGACACACACACAGTGACGCACACACTGACACACAAACACAGAAACACACTGACATACACACACTGACACACACACCCTACACAAACACACACTGATACACACAATGACACACACCCCAGACAAACACACACTGACACAAACACTCACATACACACTGACACACACAGACGCTGACACATACACACACACTGACACAAACACTGATACACACACACTGACACACACACAAACGTTGACACACACACACACACTGACACACACATTGACACATACACTGAGACACACACACACTGACACACATACACAGTCACACATTGATACACACACTGACACACACACAGAATGACACACACACACACACTGACACATACCCACACACACACACACTGGCACACACACACACACACTGGCACGCACACAGACACACTGACTCACACTGACACACACACAGGCACACTGACACACACTGACAGACACACACACACAGGCACACTGACACACACTGACAGACACACACACACACACTGACACACACACACACACAGGCACACACTGAAACACACACACACACTGACATACACACACACTGACACACAAACACAGAAACACACTGACATACACACACTGACACACACACCCCACACAAACACACACTGATACACACACTGACACACACCCCAGACAAACACACACTGACACAAACACTCACATACACACTCACACACACAGACGCTGACACATACACGCGCACTGACACAAACACTGATACACACACACACTGACACACATTGACACACACACAAACGTTGACACACACACACACTGCCACACACATTGACACATACACTGAGACACACACACACACACAGACACACACACACAGTCACACATTGATACACACACTGACGCACACACACACAGAATGACACACACACACACTGATACATACCCACACACACACACACTCTGGCACACACACACACACTGGCACGCACACAGACACACTGACACACACTAACACACACACAGGCATCTGACACACACTGACAGACACACACACACTGACACACACTGACAAACACACACACACTGACACACACACTGACACACACACTGACACACACACAGACACACACACACTGACACACACACTGTCAGACACACATACTGACTCACACACACTGACACACACGAAAACACACTGACACACATACACTGACACACACATTGACACACACATTCACATTGACACACAAACACACACACACACACACACTGACACACACACACACTGACACACACATACACTGACACAAACATGCACACACCCACACACACACACTGTCACAAACACTGACACATACACACACTGACACACACACGCACACTGACACACACACTGACACAGACACACTGACACACAGACACACACACTGACACACACTGTCACACACACACTCTGACTCACACACACTGACACACACAAAAACACACTGACACACACCCACACACACACTGTCACACACTGACACACATACTGACACACACACACAAACATTGACACACACACAGACACAGTGGCACACACACATACACACACACTGACACACACACTGAGACACACGCACTGTCACTCTCACACCCCCCACACAAAAACACACTGACACACACACTGACATACACACTGACACACACACGCACACTGACACACACTGACACACACATACACTCACCCACACACACTGAAACACACACATTGACACCCACTGACACACACACACACACAATCACACACACACACACACACACACACACACTGACACACACCCACACACACACTGTCACACACCGACACACATACTGACACACACACACACTGACACACACACACTGACAAACACACAGGCACACTGACGCACACTGACAGATACACACACACACACACACACTGCCACACACACAGGCACACTGACACACACTGACAGACACACACACACACACTGACACACACACACACACAGACACACACTGAAACACACACACACTGACACACACACACACTGGCACACACACACACACTGACACACACACGCACACACCCACACACACACACTGACACATCACTGAAACATACTCCCACACCCACACACACTGGCACACACACTTAGACACACACACACACAAGCACACACACTGACACACACACACACCCTGACACACACACTCACACGCACAATGACACACACACTGACACACACGCACTGACACACACGCACACACACACAAACTGACACACACACACACTGACACTCACACCCACACACTGACACACACTCACAAACACACCCACACACACACACACACTGAGACAGACACACCAACATACTCACTGACACACACAAACACACACTGAGACACACACACACAGACACACAGTGACACACACACCCAGACACACAGTGACACACACACACACACTGGCACACACACACACTGACACACACACACACTGACACACACCCTGACACACACACACATTGACACACACACACTGACACACACACACACACCCACACACTGACACACACTCACACACACACACGCACACACACACACCCACACACACACACACAATGACACACACACATACTGACATCCACCCACACACACACTGTCACACACTGACACACACAAACACACACTGACACACACACAAAAACACACTGACACACACACACTGACACACACAATGACACACACACCACACACACTGGCACACACACACACACAAAGTGTCACCCACTGACACACACCCTTACACACACACACATTGACACACACACACACTGACACAAACAAGCACACACTGACACACACACGCACACTGATACACACTGACACACAGACACACACAGACACACACAGACACACACACACACAATGACACACACACACAGACACTGGCACACACACACACACACACTGACACACACCCACACACACACTGTCACACACCGACACACATACTGACACACACACACACTGACACACACACACTGACAAACACACAGGCACACTGACGCACACTGACAGATACACACACACACACACACACTGCCACACACACAGGCACACTGACACACACTGACAGACACACACACACACACTGACACACACACACACACAGACACACACTGAAACACACACACACTGACACACACACACACTGGCACACACACACACACTGACACACACACGCACACACCCACACACACACACTGACACATCACTGAAACATACTCCCACACCCACACACACTGGCACACACACTTAGACACACACACACACAAGCACACACACTGACACACACACACACCCTGACACACACACTCACACGCACAATGACACACACACTGACACACACGCACTGACACACACGCACACACACACAAACTGACACACACACACACTGACACTCACACCCACACACTGACACACACTCACAAACACACCCACACACACACACACACTGAGACAGACACACCAACATACTCACTGACACACACAAACACACACTGAGACACACACACACAGACACACAGTGACACACACACCCAGACACACAGTGACACACACACACACACTGGCACACACACACACTGACACACACACACACTGACACACACTGACACACACCCTGACACACACACACATTGACACACACACACTGACACACACACACACACCCACACACTGACACACACTCACACACACACACGCACACACACACACCCACACACACACACACAATGACACACACACATACTGACATCCACCCACACACACACTGTCACACACTGACACACACACACTGTCACAAACACTGACACATACACACACTGACACACACACGCACACTGACACACACACTGACACAGACACACTGACACACAGACACACACACTGACACACACTGTCACACACACACTCTGACTCACACACACTGACACACACAAAAACACACGGACACACACCCACACACACACTGTCACACACTGACACACATACTGACACACACACACAAACATTGACACACACACAGACACACTGGCACACACACATACACACACACTGACACACACACTGAGACACACACACACACTGACACACACACACCCTGACACACACAAATTGACCCTGACACACACACACTGACACGGACATACACTGACACGCGCACACACACACACTGACACACACACACCTACATACACACTGACACACACAAACACACACTGACACACACACACACTGATACACACACATACAGACACACACTGACACACAGAAACTGACACACACACCCACACACTGTCACACACTGATACACACACTGACACACACACACACTAACACACACTGACAGACACTGACACACACACACACTGACACACACACACTGATACACAGACACTGACACACACACAGTGACGCACACACTGACACACAAACACAGAAACACACTGACATACACACACTGACACACACACCCTACACAAACACACACTGATACACACAATGACACACACCCCAGACAAACACACACTGACACAAACACTCACATACACACTGACACACACAGACGCTGACACATACACACACACTGACACAAACACTGATACACACACACTGACACACACACAAACGTTGACACACACACACACACTGACACACACATTGACACATACACTGAGACACACACACACTGACACACATACACAGTCACACATTGATACACACACTGACACACACACAGAATGACACACACACACACACTGACACATACCCACACACACACACACTGGCACACACACACACTGGCACGCACACAGACACACTGACTCACACTGACACACACACAGGCACACTGACACACACTGACAGACACACACACACAGGCACACTGACACACACTGACAGACACACACACACACACTGACACACACACACACACAGGCACACACTGAAACACACACACACACTGACATACACACACACTGACACACAAACACAGAAACACACTGACATACACACACTGACACACACACCCCACACAAACACACACTGATACACACACTGACACACACCCCAGACAAACACACACTGACACAAACACTCACATACACACTCACACACACAGACGCTGACACATACACACGCACTGACACAAACACTGATACACACACACACTGACACACATTGACACACACACAAACGTTGACACACACACACACTGCCACACACATTGACACATACACTGAGACACACACACACACACAGACACACACACACAGTCACACATTGATACACACACTGACGCACACACACACAGAATGACACACACACACACTGATACATACCCACACACACACACACTCTGGCACACACACACACACTGGCACGCACACAGACACACTGACACACACTAACACACACACAGGCATCTGACACACACTGACAGACACACACACACTGACACACACTGACAAACACACACACACTGACACACACACTGACACACACACTGACACACACACAGACACACACACACTGACACACACACTGTCAGACACACATACTGACTCACACACACTGACACACACGAAAACACACTGACACACATACACTGACACACACATTGACACACACATTCACATTGACACACAAACACACACACACACACACTGACACACACACACACTGACACACACATACACTGACACAAACATGCACACACCCACACACACACACTGTCACAAACACTGACACATACACACACTGACACACACACGCACACTGACACACACACTGACACAGACACACTGACACACAGACACACACACTGACACACACTGTCACACACACACTCTGACTCACACACACTGACACACACAAAAACACACTGACACACACCCACACACACACTGTCACACACTGACACACATACTGACACACACACACAAACATTGACACACACACAGACACAGTGGCACACACACATACACACACACTGACACACACACTGAGACACACGCACTGTCACTCTCACACCCCCCACACAAAAACACACTGACACACACACTGACATACACACTGACACACACACGCACACTGACACACACTGACACACACATACACTCACCCACACACACTGAAACACACACATTGACACCCACTGACACACACACACACACAATCACACACACACACACACACACACACACACACTGACACACACCCACACACACACTGTCACACACCGACACACATACTGACACACACACACACTGACACACACACACTGACAAACACACAGGCACACTGACGCACACTGACAGATACACACACACACACACACACTGCCACACACACAGGCACACTGACACACACTGACAGACACACACACACACACTGACACACACACACACACAGACACACACTGAAACACACACACACTGACACACACACACACTGGCACACACACACACACTGACACACACACGCACACACCCACACACACACACTGACACATCACTGAAACATACTCCCACACCCACACACACTGGCACACACACTTAGACACACACACACACAAGCACACACACTGACACACACACACACCCTGACACACACACTCACACGCACAATGACACACACACTGACACACACGCACTGACACACACGCACACACACACAAACTGACACACACACACACTGACACTCACACCCACACACTGACACACACTCACAAACACACCCACACACACACACACACTGAGACAGACACACCAACATACTCACTGACACACACAAACACACACTGAGACACACACACACAGACACACAGTGACACACACACCCAGACACACAGTGACACACACACACACACTGGCACACACACACACTGACACACACACACACTGACACACACCCTGACACACACACACATTGACACACACACACTGACACACACACACACACCCACACACTGACACACACTCACACACACACACGCACACACACACACCCACACACACACACACAATGACACACACACATACTGACATCCACCCACACACACACTGTCACACACTGACACACACAAACACACACTGACACACACACAAAAACACACTGACACACACACACTGACACACACAATGACACACACACCACACACACTGGCACACACACACACACAAAGTGTCACCCACTGACACACACCCTTACACACACACACATTGACACACACACACACTGACACAAACAAGCACACACTGACACACACACGCACACTGATACACACTGACACACAGACACACACAGACACACACAGACACACACACACACAATGACACACACACACAGACACTGGCACACACACACACACACACTGACACACACCCACACACACACTGTCACACACCGACACACATACTGACACACACACACACTGACACACACACACTGACAAACACACAGGCACACTGACGCACACTGACAGATACACACACACACACACACACTGCCACACACACAGGCACACTGACACACACTGACAGACACACACACACACACTGACACACACACACACACAGACACACACTGAAACACACACACACTGACACACACACACACTGGCACACACACACACACTGACACACACACGCACACACCCACACACACACACTGACACATCACTGAAACATACTCCCACACCCACACACACTGGCACACACACTTAGACACACACACACACAAGCACACACACTGACACACACACACACCCTGACACACACACTCACACGCACAATGACACACACACTGACACACACGCACTGACACACACGCACACACACACAAACTGACACACACACACACTGACACTCACACCCACACACTGACACACACTCACAAACACACCCACACACACACACACACTGAGACAGACACACCAACATACTCACTGACACACACAAACACACACTGAGACACACACACACAGACACACAGTGACACACACATCCAGACACACAGTGACACACACACACACACTGGCACACACACACACTGACACACACACACACTGACACACACTGACACACACCCTGACACACACACACATTGACACACACACACTGACACACACACACACACCCACACACTGACACACACTCACACACACACACGCACACACACACACCCACACACACACACACAATGACACACACACATACTGACATCCACCCACACACACACTGTCACACACTGACACACACAAACACACACTGACACACACACAAAAACACACTGACACACACACACTGACACACACATACACACAATGACACACACACCACACACACTGGCACACACTCACACACACACAGTGTCACCCACTGACACACACCCTGACACTCACACACATTGACACACACACACACTGACACAAACAAGCACACACTGACACACACACGCACACTGATACACACTGACACACACACACACAGACACACAATGACACACACACACAGACACTGGCACACACACACACAGTGTCACCCACTGACACACACCCTGACACACACACACACATAGACACACACACACCCTGACACACACACACACACACACATTGACACACACACACACTGAAACACACACACACTGACACACACAAACACACACTGACACACACACTGATACATACACACTGACACACACACTGTCACACACACACTGACACCCACACGGACACACTGACACTCACACTGACACACCCTCAGTGACACACACACTGACACACACACACACACAGAAACACACTGGCATTCACACACCGACACACACACCCCACACAAACACTCACTGACACACAAACTGACACTCAAAAACAAACTGACACACACACACACACTGACACACACACCGATACACATACACTGACAAACACACGGATACACACACACACACTGACGCACACACACACTGACACACACACTGATACACACATACACACAGAAACACAGTGACACACACACACACACACTGACATACACCGACACACAAATTGATACACACACACTGACACATACACACACTGACACACACACACACTGACACACACACTGACACACACACCCACTCATACACACACTGACACACACACACCGGCATACACAATGACACACGCAAACACACACTGACACACGCAGACACTGACACACACACACACACACTGACACACACACTGATACACACCGACTGGCACACACACTGACACGCACAGACTGACACACACACACACACACACATACGCACACTGACACACACACAGTGATACACGCTCTGACCCACACACACACACAGAAACATACTGTGCCACACACACTGACACTCACACACACACCCCCTCACAAACTCACACTGACTCACACACTGACATACACACTGACACACACACACACACACTGACACACACACTGACACACACACACACACACTGACACACACACACACTGACACACACACTGACACACACACACACTGACACCCACACAATGACACACACAGACACACATACACTGCCACACACACACTGACACACACACTGACACACACACTGACACACACACGCACAGACATACACACACAGTGACACACACACTGACACACACACTGACTCACACACACTGACACACACAAAACACACTGACACACACACACACTGTCACACACTGACACACAGGCTGACACACACATACACACACACACACCGACATACACACTGACACACACAAACACACACTGACACACACACGCACTGATACACACACACACAGACCCACACACACTGACACACACACACACAATGACACACACACACACACACACACAGACACATACACAGACACTGACACACACACACACTGACACACACTCTGACACACGCACAGTGACACACACACTGACACACACACAGAAACAACCTGAAACACACACACACTGACACACCCCTACCACCACACAAACACACACTGACACACACTGAAAGACAAACTGACACACACACACCGACACACACACACTGACACACACACTGATACACACACACTGACACACACACTGACACACACACTGACACACACACTAACACACACACACACACTGACACACACATTGTTACTGACAGACACACACAGAAACACACTGACACCCCCCCACACACAAACACAAACTGACACACACACTGACATACACACTGACACACACACACACCCACACACACACTGACACACCCACACACTGACACACACACTGACACACACACACACTGACACACACACAGTGGTACACACACTGACACACACGCACAGAAACACACACTGACACACACACTGACACACACACACTCACGCACACACTGACACACACACACTGACACACAAACAAAGACTGACACACACATTGACACGTACACTGAGACACACACACACTGACACACACACACACTGACACACACAAACAGACACTGACACACACACTGACACTCACACACACTGACACACACACGCACAGACACACACACTGACACACACACGCTGACACACACACACACTGACACACACACACACACACATTGACACACACACACACACTGACACACACCGAACCCACATTGATACACACACACTGACACACACACTGACGCACACACACACTGACACACACACTGATACACACACACACACAGAAAAACAGTGACACACACACACACACTGACACACACCGACACACACATTGATACACACACACTGACACATACACACACTGACACACACACACACTGACACACACACACACTGACACACACACTGACACACACACACCCACATACACACACTGACACACACACACCGGCATACACAATGACACACGCAAACACACACTGACACACACAGACACTGACACACACACACACACACACTGTCACACACACTGATACACACCGACTGGCACACACACTGACACGCACAGACTGACACACACACACACACACACACGCACACTGACACACACACTGATACACACACACTGACACACACACTGACACACACACTGACACACACACTAACACAGACACACACACTGACACACACATTGTGACTGACAGACACACACAGAAACACACTGATACATCCCCCCACACACAAACACAAACTGACACACACACTGACACACACACTGACACACACACTGACACACACACTAACACAGACACACACACTGACACACACATTGTGACTGACAGACACACACAGAAACACACTGACACACCCCCCCCACACACAAACACAAACTGACACACACACTGACATACACACTGACACACACACACACCCACACACTGACACACACTGACACACACACACACTGACACACACACTGACACACACACACACACTCACACAATGACACACACACACACACTCACACACACTAACACGCACACTGTCACACACGCTGACAAACCCACACACTGACGCACACACGCTGACACACACACACAGTGACACACACACACACACATTGACACACACACACACTGACACACACCGAACACACATTGATACACACACACTGACACACACACTGACGCACACACACACTGACACACACACTGATACACACACACACACAGAAACACAGTGACACACACACACACACACTGACATACACCGACACACAAATTGATACACACACACTGACACATACACACACTGACACACACACACACTGACACACACACTGACACACACACCCACTCATACACACACTGACACACACACACCGGCATACACAATGACACACACAAACACACACTGACACACGCAGACACTGACACACACACACACACACTGACACACACACTGATACACACCGACTGGCACACACACTGACACGCACAGACTGACACACACACACACACACACGCACACTGACACACACACAGTGATACACGCTCTGACCCACACACACACACAGAAACATACTGTGCCACACACACTGACACTCACACACACACCCCCTCACAAACTCACACTGACTCACACACTGACATACACACTGACACACACACACACACACTGACACACACACACTGACACACACACTGACACACACACACACTGACACCCACACAATGACACACACAGACACACATACACACATACACTGCCACACACACACTGACACACACACTGACACACACACTGACACACACACGCACAGACATACACACACAGTGACACACACACTGACACACACACTGACTCACACACACTGACACACACAAAACACACTGACACACACACACTGTCACACACTGACACACAGGCTGACACACACATACACACACACACACCGACATACACACTGACACACACAAACACACACTGACACACACACGCACTGATACACACACACACACAGACCCACACACACTGACACACACACACACAATGACACACACACACACACACACACACACACAGACACATACACAGACACTGACACACACACACACTGACACACACTCTGACACACGCACAGTGACACACACACTGACACACACACAGAAACAACCTGAAACACACACACACTGACACACCCCTACCACCACACAAACACACACTGACACACACTGAAAGACAAACTGACACACACACACACACCGACACACACACACTGACACACACACTGATACACACACACTGACACACACACTGACACACACACTGACACACACACTAACACACACACACACACTGACACACACATTGTTACTGACAGACACACACAGAAACACACTGACACCCCCCCACACACAAACACAAACTGACACACACACTGACATACACACTGACACACACACACACCCACACACACACTGACACACACACACACTGACACACACACTGACACACACACACACTGACACACACTGACACACACACACACACACTCACACAATGACACACACACACACACTCACACACACTAACACGCACACTGTCACACACGCTGAGAAACCCACACACTGACACACACACGCTGACACACACACACACTGACACACACACACACACATTGACACACACACACACACACTGACACACACCGAACCCACATTGATACACACACACTGACACACACACTGACGCACACACACACTGACACACACACTGATACACACACACACACAGAAACACAGTGACACACACACACACACTGACACACACCGACACACACATTGATACACACACACTGACACATACACACACTGACACACACACACACTGACACACACACACACTGACACACACACTGACACACACACCCACACATACACACACTGACACACACACACCGGCATACACAATGACACACGCAAACACACACTGACACACACAGACACTGACACACACACACACACACACTGACACACACACTGATACACACCGACTGGCACACACACTGACACGCACAGACTGACACACACACACACACACACACACACACACACACGCACACTGACACACACACTGATACACACACACTGACACACACACTGACACACACACTGACACACACACTAACACAGACACACACACTGACACACACATTGTGACTGACAGACACACACAGAAACACACTGACACACCCCCCCCACACACAAACACAAACTGACACACACACTGACACACACACTGACACACACACTGACACACACACTAACACAGACACACACACTGACATACAGATTGTGACTGACAGACACACACAGAAACACACTGACACCCCCCCCACACACAAACACAAACTGACACACACACTGACATACACACTGACACACACACACACCCACACACTGACACACACTGACACACACACGCACTGACACACACACTGACACACACACACACTGACACACACACACACACTCACACAATGACACACACACACACACACACTAACACGCACACTGTCACACACGCTGACAAACCCACACACTGACACACACACGCTGACACACACACACACTGACACACACACACATTGACACACACACACACACTGACACACACCGAACACACATTGATACACACACACTGACACACACACTGACGCACACACACACTGACACACACACTGATACACACACACACACAGAAACACAGTGACACACACACACACACACTGACACACACCGACACACACATTGATACACACACACTGACACATACACACACTGACACACACACACACTGACACACACACTGACACACACACCCACTCATACACACACTGACACACACACACCGGCATACACAATGACACACGCAAACACACACTGACACACGCAGACACTGACACACACACACACACTGACACACACACTGATACACACCGACTGGCACACACACTGACACGCACAGACTGACACACACACACACACACACACACACACACACACGCACACTGACACACACACAGTGATACACGCTCTGACCCACACACACACACAGAAACATACTGTGCCACACACACTGACACTCACACACACACCCCCTCACAAACTCACACTGACTCACACACTGACATACACACTGACACACACACACACACTGACACACACACTGACTCACACACACACACACTGACACACACACACTGACACACACACTGACACACACACACACTGACACCCACACAATGACACACACAGACACACATACACACATACACTGCCACACACACACTGACACACACACTGACACACACACTGACACACACACGCACAGACATACACACACAGTGACACACACACTGACACACACACTGACTCACACACACTGACACACACAAAACACACTGACACACACACACTGACACACACACACACTGACTCACACACACACACACACTGACACACACACTGACACACAAACTGAGACACACACACACACTGACACAGACACACTGACAAACACAAACAGACACTGACACACACACACTGACCATCACGCACACTGACACGCACACACACACACTGACACACAGACACACTGATAGACACACACACTGACACACAAACACACACACACACACACAATGACACACACACACTGACACGCACCCACACACACACACACACACACACACTGTCACGCACTGACACACACGCTGACTCACACACACACTGACACACACACACTGACGGACACACACACTGACACACACACACACATTGACACACACACTCACATTGACACACACTGATACACACACACTGACACACACATTGACACGCACACTGACCCACACACACACGGACGCACACACACACACACACACACTGACACACACACACACACAGGCAAACTGACAAACACTGACGCACACACTGGCACACACGCAGACACACACTGAAACACACACTCACACTGCAGTGAGACACACTGAAACACACACACACACTGACACACACACACATTGACACACTCAGACACAGACACACTAACACACACTGACACACGCACGCACACACCCACACACACACACTGACACACACACTGACACACACACACACCCGCACACACACACTGGCACACACACTGACTCACACACATACTCGCACTAACACACACACACACACTGACACACACACACACGCACACTGACACACACACTGAGACACACAAACGGACACACACACAGACTGACACTCACACACACGCACACACACTGACACACACACAGTGGCACACACACTGACCGACACGCACAGAAACACACGACACACACACACTGACCGACACGCACAGAAACACACTGCACACACACACACACACACTGACACACGCACACTGACACACACACAGTGGTACACACACTGACACACACGCACAGAAACACACACTGACACACACACTGACACACACACACTCACGCACACACTGACACACACACTGACACACAAACAAAGACTGACACACACATTGACACGTACACTGAGACACACACACACTGACACACACACACACTGACACACACAAACAGACACTGACACACACACTGACACTCACACACACTGACACACACACGCACAGACACACACACTGACACACACACTGTCACACACACACATACACACTGACTCACACACACTGACACACACAACACACTGACACACACACTCTGACACACACACACACTGACACACACACACACACACACATTGACACACTTACAGACACTGACACACTGACACACACACTGACACACAAATACACTGACACACACACACTGACACACACAAACAGACACTGACACACACACTGACACTCACACAAACTGACATACACACACACACACACTGACTCACACGCACCAACATACACACTGACACACACAGACACACACTGAGACACACACACACAATGACACACACACACTGACACACACCCACACGCACACACTGTCACAAACTGACACACACGCTGACACACACACACACACCGACATACACACTGACTCACTCAAACACACACTGATACACACACGCACTGATACACACACACACAGACCCACACACACTGACACACACTGACACACACACACACAATGACACACACACACACACACTCACACACCCACACACACACTCAAAAACACACTGTTACACACTGACACACACGCTGACGCACACACACACACTAACACACACACTGACACACACACTGACACACACACACATTGACACACATACTGAAACACACAGTGACACACACTGTCACACACACAAACGCAAAAACACACTAACATACACACACTGACACACACACCCCACACAAACACACACTGAAACACACTCAGACATACACACTGACACACACGGACACTGAGACACACACACACACACTGGCACACACACTGAGTCACACACACCCACACACACTCGCACTAACACACACACACACACACTGACACACACACACACATGCACACTGACACACACACTGAGACACAAAACGGACACACACACAGACTGACACTCACACACACGCACACACACTGACACACACACAGTGGCACACACACTGACCGACACGCACATAAACACACGACACACACACACACACACTGACACACACACACACACATTGACACACACACACACTGACACACACCGAACACACATTGATACACACACACTGACACACACACTGACGCACACACACACTGACACACACACTGATACACACACACACAGAAACACAGTGACACACACACACACACACTGACACACACCGACACACACATTGATACACACACACTGACACATACACACACTGACACACACACACTGACACACACACTGGCACACACACCCACTCATACACACACTGACACACACACACCGGCATACACAATGACACACGCAAACACACACTGACACACGCAGACACTGACACACACACACACACTGACACACACACTGATACACACCGACTGGCACACACACTGACACGCACAGACTGACACACACACACACACACACACACACACACACACGCACGCACACTGACACACACACAGTGATACACGCTCTGACCCACACACACACACAGAAACATACTGTGCCACACACACTGACACTCACACACACACCCCCTCACAAACTCACACTGACTCACACACTGACATACACACTGACACACACACACACACACTGACACACACACACATTGACACACTCAGACACAGACACACTGACGCACACACTGACACACACACGCACACACCCACACACACACACTGACACACACACACACCCGCACACACACACTGGCACACACACTGACTCACACACACACACACACTCGCACTAACACACACACACACTGACACACACACACACATGCACACTGACACACACACTGAGACACACAGACGGACACACACACAGACTGACACTCACACACACGCACACACACTGACACACACACAGTGGCACACACACTGACCGACACGCACAGAAACACACGACACACACACACACACACTGACACACACACACTGACACAGACACAGTGGTACACACACTGACACACACGCACAGAAACACACACTGACACACACACACTCACGCACACACTGACACACACACACTGACACACACAAACACTCACACACAAACAAAGACTGACACACACATTGACACGTACACTGAGACACACACACACTGACACACACACACACTGACACACACAAACAGACACTGACACACACACACTGACACTCACACACACTGACACACACACGCACAGACACACACACTGACACACACACTGTCACACACACACACACACACACACACACTGACACTCACACACACTGACACACACACGCACAGACACACACACTGACACACACACTGTCACACACACACATACACACTGACTCACACACACTGACACACACAACAACACACTGACACACACACTCTGGCACACACACACACTGACACACACACACACACATTGACACACTTACAGACACAGGCACACTGACAAACACACTGACACACACACACTGACACACACACACTGACACACACAAACAGACACTGACACACACACTAACACTCACACACACTGACATACACACACACACACACCGACATACACACTGGCGCACTCATACACACACACACAGACCCACACACACTGACACACACTGACACACCACACAATGACACACACCCACACACACAAAAACACACTGTTACACACTGACACACACGCTGACGCACACACACACACAGACACACACACAGTAACACACACACACTGACACACACACACACACTGACACACACACACATTGACACACACACTGAAACACACAGTGACACACACTGTCACACACACACACACACAGAAACACACTAACATACACACACTGACACACACACCCCACACAAACACACACTGAAACACACACTGACATACACACTGACACACACGGACACTGACACACACACACACACACACTGACACACACACTGATACACACACACTGACACACACACACACTGACACACACACACACACACACTGACACACTCACTGACACCCAAACAGTGACACACACACTGACACACAGAATCTCACTGACACACACACGCACTGACAAACACACACACATTGACACACTCACAGACACCGACACACTGACACACACACTGACACACACACACTGACACACACACACACTGGCACACACATTGACACACACACACCGACATACACACTGACACACAGACACACCCTGACACACACACACACAATGACACACAAATACACACACACTGACACACACCCACACACCCACACACTGTCACACACTGACACACACGCTGACACACCCACACACACACTGACTCACACACACCGACATACACACTGACACACTCAAACACACACACGCACTGACACACACACAGACCCACACTGACACTCAAACACTGACACACACACACACACATACACACAATGACACACACACACACACACTCACACAGTCACACACACACACACACACACTGTTACACACTGACACACACGCTGACAGACACACACACTGACACACACACACTAACACACACACTGACACACACACACTGACACGCACACACATTGACACACACACTGATACACACACACTGACACACACACTGAAACACACAGTGACACACACACTGACACACACACTGACACACACACCACACACAAACACACACTGACACACTCTGACATACACTCTGACACACACACAGACACTGACACACACAGACACTGACACACACACTGATACACACACACTGACACACCCTGACACACACACACACTGACACACACACACACACACACACAGACACACAAACAGTGACACACCAACAGTGACACACACAGTGACATGCACACACACAGAGACACACTGATACACACACACACTGACACACACACTGACCGACACGCACAGAAACACACTGACACACACACACACACACTGACACACACACACTGACACACACACAGTGGTACACACACTGACACACACGCACAGAAACACACATTGACACACACACTGACACACACACACTCACGCACACACTGACACACACACACTGACACACACACACACTCACACACAAACAAAGACTGACACACACATTGACACGTACACTGAGACACACACACACTGACACACACACGCACTGACACACACAAACAGACACTGACACACACACACTGACCCTCACACACACTGACACACACACGCACAGACACACACACTGACACGCACACTGTCACACACACGCATACACACTGACTCACACACACTGACACACACAACAACACACTGACACACACACTGACACACACACTGACACACAAACAGTGACAGACACACTGACCCACACAAACACACTGAGACACCCACACTGACACTCTCACACACACCCCCACACAAACACACACTGACATACACACTGACACACACACACATTTCTTGGGCAAAGAAATGGCAGATGGAGTTCAATCCTGTTGAATGCGAAGTGATGCGTTTTAGTAGAAATAATGTAGGGAGGAGCTATATGATAAATGGCAGAACCATAAAGGGTGTAGATACGCAGAGGGACCAAGGTGTGCAAGTCCACAGATCCTTGAAAGTGTCGGTCACAGGTAGAGAAGGTGGTGAAGAAAGCATATGGCATCCTTTCCTTTATAGGACGGGGCATAGAGTATAAAAGCTGGGGTCTGATGTTGCAGATGTATAGAACATTGGTTCGGCCGCATCTGGAATACTGCGTCCAGTTCTGGTCGCCACACTACCAGAAAGACGTGGAGGCTTTGGAGAGAGTACAGAGGAGGTTTACCAGGATGTTACCTGGCATGGAGGGGCTTAGTTATGAGGAGAGATTGGGTAAACTGGGGTTGTTCTCCCTGGAAAGACGGAGGATGAGGGGAGACTGAATAGAGGTGTATAAAATTATGAAAGGCATAGATAGGGTGAACGGAGGGAAGCTTTTCTCCAGGTCGGTGGTGACGTTCACGAGGGGTCATAGGTTCAAGGTGAAGGGGGGGAGGTTTAACACAGATATCAGACGGACATATTTTACACAGAGGGTGGTGGGGGCCTGGAATGCGCTGCCAGGCAAGGTGGTGGAGGCGGACACACTGGGAACGTTTAAGACTTATCTAGACAGCCATATGAACGGAGTGGGAATGGAGAGATACAAAAGAATGGCATGGTCTGGACCAGGGAGCGGCGCCGACTTGGTGGGCCGAAGGGCCTGTTCCTGTGCTGTATTGTTCTTTGTTCTTTGTTGTTCTAGATACACACACACACTGACACACACACTGTCGCACACACACACACACACTGCCTCACACACAATGACACACACAAAAACACACTGACACACACACACTGACACCTACACACACTGACACACACACACATTCATACATTCAGACACAGACACACTGACACCTACACACTGACACACACACACACACACTCACACACAAACACACACTGACACACAAAATGAAACACACACTGAGACACACACACACTGATACACACAAACTGACACACACAAACAGACACTGACACTCACACACTGACACTCACACACTGACACTCACACGCACTGACATACACACACACACACTGACACACACACACACTGACACACACACTGATACACACACACTGACACACCCTGACACATACACACACACACACATACTGACACACAAACAGTGACACACCAACAGTGACACACACAGTGACATACACACACACAGAAACACACTGATACACACACACACTGACACACACACACACACATTGACACACTCACAGACACAGACATACTGACACACACACTGACACACACACACACTGACATACACACACTGACACACACAAACAGACACTGACACACACACACTGACACTCACACACAATGGCACACACACACTAACACAATGACACACACACACACTGACACACACCCACACACACACACTGTCACACACTGACACGCACGCTGACACACACACACACACTGACTCACACACACACAGAAACACACTGACATACACACACTGACACACACCCCACACAAACACACACTGACACTCACACTGACATACACACTGACACAAACACACACTCACTGACACACACACACACAGACACACACTGACACACACACAATGACACACACACACACACACAGACACACACACTGACACACAAACAGTGACACACACTGACCCACAAACACACACACAGAAACACACTGGCACACCCACACTGACACTCTCACACACACCCCCACACAAACACACACTGATACACACACCGACAAACACACTGACACACACACACACATTTCTTGGGCAAAGAAATGGCAGATGGAGTTCAATCCTGATAAATGCGAAATGATGCATTTTCGTAGAAATAATGTAGGGAGGAGCTATATGATAAATGGCAGAACCATAAAGGGTGTAGATACGCAGAGGGACCTGGGTGTGCAAGTCCACAGATCCTTGAAAGTGACGTCACAGGTGGAGAAAGTGGTGAAGAAGGCATATGACATGCTTGCCTTTATAGGACGGGGCATAGAGTATCAAAGTTGGGGTCTGATGTTGCAGATGTATAGAACGTTGGTTCGGTCGCATCTGGAATACTGCGTCCAGTTCTGGTCACACACACACTGACACACACCCACACACACACACTGTCACACACTGACACGCACGCTGACACACACACACACTGACTCACACACACACAGAAACACACTGACATACACACACTGACCCACACCCCACACAAACACACACTGACACTCACACTGACATACACACTGACACAAACACACACTCACTGACACACACACACAGACACACACTGACACACACACACAATGACACACACACACACACACTGACTCACACACTGACACACAAACAGTGACACACACACAGACCCACACACACACAGAAACACACTGACACACCCACACTGACACTCTCACACACCCCCCCACACAAACACACACTGATACACACACTGACATACACACTGACACACACACACACACACATTTCTTGGGCAATGTAATGGCAGATGGAGTTCAATCCTGATAAATGCTAAGTGATGCGTTTTAGTAGAAATAATGTAGGGAGGAGCTATATGATAAATGGCAGAACCATAAAGGGTGTAGATACGCAGAGGGACCTGGATGTGCAAGTCCACAGATCCTTGAAAGTGACGTCACAGGTGGAGAAAGTGGTGGAGAAGGCATATGGCATGCTTGCCTTTATAGGACGGGGCATAGAGTATCAAAGTTGGTGTCTGATGTTGCAGATGTATAGAACGTTGGTTCGGCCGCATCTGGAATACTTCGTCCAGTTCTGGTCGCCACACTACCAGAAGGACGTGGAGGCTTTGGAGAGAGTACAGAGGAGGTTTACCAGGATGTTACCTGGTATGGAGGGGCTTAGTTATGAGGAGAGATTGGGTAAACTGGGGTTGTTCTCCCTGGAAAGACGGAGGATGAGGGGAGACTGAATAGAGGTGTATAAAATTATGAAAGGCATAGATAGGGTGAACGGTGGGAAGCTTTTCCCCAGGTCGGTGGTGACGTTCACGAGGGGTCATAGGTTCAAGGTGAAGGGGGGGGGGAGGTTTAACACAGATATCAGACGGACATATTTTACACAGAGGGTGGTGGGGGCCTGGAATGCGCTGCCAGGCAAGGTGGTGGAGGCGGACACACTGGGAATGTTTAAGACTTATCTAGACAGCCATATGAACGGAGTGGGAATGGAGGGAGACAAAAGAATGGTCTAGTTTGGACCAGGGAGCGGCGCGGGCTTGGAGGGCCGAAGGGCCTGTTCCTGTGCTGTATTGTTCTTTGTTGTTCTAGATACACACACACACTGACACACACACTGTCACACACACACAGACTCTCACACACTGACACACACAAAAACACACTGACACACACACACTGACACACACACACACTGACACACACACACATTCATACACTCAGACACAGACGCACTGACACACACACTGACACACACTCTCACACAAACACACACTGACACCCACACACTGACACACACACACACTCTCACACAATGACACACTGACACACATATTGAAACATACACTGAGACACACACGCACTGACACACACAAACTGACACACACAAACAGACACTGACATTCACACACTGACACACACACACACACTGACACACACACACACACTGACACACACACTGATACACACACACTGACACACCCTGACACACACACACACACACACTGACACACCAACAGTGACACACCAACAGTGACACACACAGTGACATACACACACACAGAAACACACTGATACACACACACACTGACACCCACACACACACATTGACACACTCACTGACACAGACATACTGACACACACCCTGACACACACACACACTGACATACACACACTGACACACACAAACAGACACTGACACACACACACCGACATACACACTGACACACACAGACAGTCACATACACACACAATGACACACACACAAACTGACACACACCCACACACACACACACTGTCACACACTGAAACGCACGCTGACACACACACACACACACTGACTCACACACACCGACATAGACACTGACACACTCAAAGACACACTGACACACACACACGCACTGATACACACACACACATACGCACACTGACACACACACTGACGCACACTGACACACACACACACACACAATGACACCCACACACACACTCACACACCCACACACACGCACACACTGTTACACACTGACACACACGCTGACACACTCACACACACACTGACACACACACACACTGACACCCACACACACTGACACACACAAATAGACACTGACACACACACACTGACACTCACACACACTGACACACACACACACTGACACACACACACCGACATACATACTGACACACACAGACAGACAGACACACACACACACACAATGACACACACACACACACTGACACACACCCACACACACACACACACACACACACTGTCACACACTGACACGCACGCTGACACACACACACTGACTCACACACACCGACATATACACTGACACACTCAAAGTCACACTGAAACACACACGCACTGATACACACACACACATACGCACACTGACACACACACTGACACACACTGACACACACACACACACACACAATGACACCCACACACACACTCACACACCCACACACACGCACACACTGTTACACACTGACACACACGCTGACACACTCACACACACACTGACACACACACCAACACACACACTGACACACACACACACACACACACTGACACACACACACATTGACACACACACTGATACACACACACTGACACGCACAGTGACACACACAAAGTGACACACACACTGACACACACACACACAGAAACACACTGACATACACACACTGACACACACCCTACACAAACACACACTGACACACACTGAAACGCACGCTGACACACACACACACACACTGACTCACACACACCGACATAGACACTGACACACTCAAAGACACACTGACACACACACACGCACTGATACACACCCACACACACGCACACACTGTTACACACTGACACACACGCTGACACACTCACACACACACTGACACACACACCAACACACACACTGACACACACACACACACACACACTGACACACACACACATTGACACACACACTGATACACACACACTGACACGCACAGTGACACACACAAAGTGACACACACACTGACACACACACACACACAGAAACACACTGACATACACACACTGACACACACCCTACACAAACACACACTGACACACACTGAAACGCACGCTGACACACACACACACACACTGACTCACACACACCGACATAGACACTGACACACTCAAAGACACACTGACACACACACACGCACTGATACACACACACACATACGCACACTGACACACACACTGACGCACACTGACACACACACACACACAATGACACCCACACACACACTCACACACCCACACACACGCACACACTGTTACACACTGACACACACGCTGACACACTCACACACACACTGACACACACACACACTGACACCCACACACACTGACACACACAAATAGACACTGACACACACACACTGACACTCACACACACTGACACACACACACACTGACACACACACACCGACATTCATACTGACACACACAGACAGACAGACACACACACACACACAATGACACACACACACACACACTGACACACACCCACACACACACACACACACACACACTGTCACACACTGACACGCACGCTGACACACACACACTGACTCACACACACCGACATATACACTGACACACTCAAAGTCACACTGAAACACACACGCACTGATACACACACACACATACGCACACTGACACACACACTGACACACACTGACACACACACACACACACAATGACACCCACACACACACTCACACACCCACACACACGCACACACTGTTACACACTGACACACACGCTGACACACTCACACACACACTGACACACACACCAACACACACACTGACACACACACACACACACACACTGACACACACACACATTGACACACACACTGATACACACACACTGACACGCACAGTGACACACACAAAGTGACACACACACTGACACACACACACACACAGAAACACACTGACATACACACACTGACACACACCCTACACAAACACACACTGACACTCACACTGATATACACACTGACACAAACACACACTCACTGACACACACACACAGACACACACTGACACACACACACAATGACACACACACACACACACTGACACACACACTGACCCACAAACACACACACAGAAACGCACTGACACACCCACACTGACACTCTCACACACACCCCCACACAAACACACACTGATACACACACTGACACACACACTGACACACGCACACACATTTCGTGGGCAAAGAAATGGTATATGGAGTTCAATCCTGATAAATGCGTAGTGATGCATTTTAGTAGAAATAATGTAGGGAGGAGCCATATGATAAATGGCAGAACCATAAAGGGTGTAGATACGCAGAGGGACCTGGGTGTGCAAGTCCACAGATCCTTGAAAGTGACGTCACAGGTGGAGAAAGTGGTGAAGAAGGCATATGGCATGCTTGCCTTTATAGGACGGGGCATAGAGTATCAAAGTTGGGGTCTGATGTTGCTGATGGATAGAACGTTGGTTCGGCCGCATCTGGAATACTGCGTCCAGTTCTGGTCGCCACACTACCAGAAGGACGTGGAGGCTTTGGAGAGAGTACAGAGGAGGTTTACCAGGATGTTACCTGGTATGGAGGGGCTTAGTTATGAGGAGAGATTGGGTAAACTGGGGTTGTTCTCCCTGGAAAGACGGAGGATGAGGGGAGACTGAATAGAGGTGTATAAAATTATGAAAGGCATAGATAGGGTGAACGGTGGGAAGCTTTTCCCCAGGTCGGTGGTGACGTTCACGAGGGGTCATAGGTTCAAGGTGAAGGGGGGGAGGTTTAACACAGATATCAGACGGACATATTTTACACAGAGGGTGGTGGGGGCCTGGAATGCGCTGCCAGGCAAGGTGGTGGAGGCGGACACACTGGGAATGTTTAAGACTTATCTAGACAGCCATATGAACGGAGTGGGAATGGAGGGATACAAAAGAATGGTCTAGTTTGGACCAGGGAGCGGCGCGGGCTTGGAGGGCCGAAGGGCCTGTTCCTGTGCTGTATTGTTCTTTGTTGTTCTAGATACACACACACACTGACACACACACTGTCACACACACACACAGACTCACACACACTGACACACACAAAAAAACACTGACACACACACACTGACACACACACACTGACACACACACTGACCGACACGCACAGAAACACACGACACACACACACACACACTGACACACACACACTGACACAGACACAGTGGTACACACACTGACACACACGCACAGAAACACACACTGACACACACACACTCACGCACACACTGACACACACACACTGACACACACAAACACTCACACACAAACAAAGACTGACACACACATTGACACGTACACTGAGACACACACACACTGACACACACACACACTGACACACACAAACAGACACTGACACACACACACTGACACTCACACACACTGACACACACACGCACAGACACACACACTGACACACACACTGTCACACACACACACACACACACACACTGACACTCACACACACTGACACACACACGCACAGACACACACACTGACACACACACTGTCACACACACACATACACACTGACTCACACACACTGACACACACAACAACACACTGACACACACACTCTGGCACACACACACACTGACACACACACACACACATTGACACACTTACAGACACAGGCACACTGACAAACACACTGACACACACACACTGACACACACACACTGACACACACAAACAGACACTGACACACACACTAACACTCACACACACTGACATACACACACACACACACCGACATACACACTGGCGCACTCATACACACACACACAGACCCACACACACTGACACACACTGACACACCACACAATGACACACACCCACACACACAAAAACACACTGTTACACACTGACACACACGCTGACGCACACACACACACAGACACACACACAGTAACACACACACACTGACACACACACACACACTGACACACACACACATTGACACACACACTGAAACACACAGTGACACACACTGTCACACACACACACACACAGAAACACACTAACATACACACACTGACACACACACCCCACACAAACACACACTGAAACACACACTGACATACACACTGACACACACGGACACTGACACACACACACACACACACTGACACACACACTGATACACACACACTGACACACACACACACTGACACACACACACACACACTGACACACTCACTGACACCCAAACAGTGACACACACACTGACACACAGAATCTCACTGACACACACACGCACTGACAAACACACACACATTGACACACTCACAGACACCGACACACTGACACACACACTGACACACACACACTGACACACACACACACTGGCACACACATTGACACACACACACCGACATACACACTGACACACAGACACACCCTGACACACACACACACAATGACACACAAATACACACACACTGACACACACCCACACACCCACACACTGTCACACACTGACACACACGCTGACACACCCACACACACACTGACTCACACACACCGACATACACACTGACACACTCAAACACACACACGCACTGACACACACACAGACCCACACTGACACTCAAACACTGACACACACACACACACATACACACAATGACACACACACACACACACTCACACAGTCACACACACACACACACACACACTGTTACACACTGACACACACGCTGACAGACACACACACTGACACACACACACTAACACACACACTGACACACACACACTGACACGCACACACATTGACACACACACTGATACACACACACTGACACACACACTGAAACACACAGTGACACACACACTGACACACACACTGACACACACACCACACACAAACACACACTGACACACTCTGACATACACTCTGACACACACACAGACACTGACACACACAGACACTGACACACACACTGATACACACACACTGACACACCCTGACACACACACACACTGACACACACACACACACACACACAGACACACAAACAGTGACACACCAACAGTGACACACACAGTGACATGCACACACACAGAGACACACTGATACACACACACACTGACACACACACTGACCGACACGCACAGAAACACACTGACACACACACACACACACTGACACACACACACTGACACACACACAGTGGTACACACACTGACACACACGCACAGAAACACACATTGACACACACACTGACACACACACACTCACGCACACACTGACACACACACACTGACACACACACACACTCACACACAAACAAAGACTGACACACACATTGACACGTACACTGAGACACACACACACTGACACACACACGCACTGACACACACAAACAGACACTGACACACACACACTGACCCTCACACACACTGACACACACACGCACAGACACACACACTGACACGCACACTGTCACACACACGCATACACACTGACTCACACACACTGACACACACAACAACACACTGACACACACACTGACACACACACTGACACACAAACAGTGACAGACACACTGACCCACACAAACACACTGAGACACCCACACTGACACTCTCACACACACCCCCACACAAACACACACTGACATACACACTGACACACACACACATTTCTTGGGCAAAGAAATGGCAGATGGAGTTCAATCCTGTTGAATGCGAAGTGATGCGTTTTAGTAGAAATAATGTAGGGAGGAGCTATATGATAAATGGCAGAACCATAAAGGGTGTAGATACGCAGAGGGACCAAGGTGTGCAAGTCCACAGATCCTTGAAAGTGTCGGTCACAGGTAGAGAAGGTGGTGAAGAAAGCATATGGCATCCTTTCCTTTATAGGACGGGGCATAGAGTATAAAAGCTGGGGTCTGATGTTGCAGATGTATAGAACATTGGTTCGGCCGCATCTGGAATACTGCGTCCAGTTCTGGTCGCCACACTACCAGAAAGACGTGGAGGCTTTGGAGAGAGTACAGAGGAGGTTTACCAGGATGTTACCTGGCATGGAGGGGCTTAGTTATGAGGAGAGATTGGGTAAACTGGGGTTGTTCTCCCTGGAAAGACGGAGGATGAGGGGAGACTGAATAGAGGTGTATACAATTATGAAAGGCATAGATAGGGTGAACGGAGGGAAGCTTTTCTCCAGGTCGGTGGTGACGTTCACGAGGGGTCATAGGTTCAAGGTGAAGGGGGGGAGGTTTAACACAGATATCAGACGGACATATTTTACACAGAGGGTGGTGGGGGCCTGGAATGCGCTGCCAGGCAAGGTGGTGGAGGCGGACACACTGGGAACGTTTAAGACTTATCTAGACAGCCATATGAACGGAGTGGGAATGGAGAGATACAAAAGAATGGCATGGTCTGGACCAGGGAGCGGCGCCGACTTGGTGGGCCGAAGGGCCTGTTCCTGTGCTGTATTGTTCTTTGTTCTTTGTTGTTCTAGATACACACACACACTGACACACACACTGTCGCACACACACACACACACTGCCTCACACACAATGACACACACAAAAACACACTGACACACACACACTGACACCTACACACACTGACACACACACACATTCATACATTCAGACACAGACACACTGACACCTACACACTGACACACACACACACACACTCACACACAAACACACACTGACACACAAAATGAAACACACACTGAGACACACACACACTGATACACACAAACTGACACACACAAACAGACACTGACACTCACACACTGACACTCACACACTGACACTCACACGCACTGACATACACACACACACACTGACACACACACACACTGACACACACACTGATACACACACACTGACACACCCTGACACATACACACACACACACACACTGACACACAAACAGTGACACACCAACAGTGACACACACAGTGACATACACACACACAGAAACACACTGATACACACACACACTGACACACACACACACACATTGACACACTCACAGACACAGACATACTGACACACACACTGACACACACACACACTGACATACACACACTGACACACACAAACAGACACTGACACACACACACTGACACTCACACACAATGGCACACACACACTAACACAATGACACACACACACACTGACACACACCCACACACACACACTGTCACACACTGACACGCACGCTGACACACACACACACACTGACTCACACACACACAGAAACACACTGACATACACACACTGACACACACCCCACACAAACACACACTGACACTCACACTGACATACACACTGACACAAACACACACTCACTGACACACACACACAGACACACACTGACACACACACAATGACACACACACTGACACACAAACAGTGACACACACTGACCCACAAACACACACACAGAAACACACTGGCACACCCACACTGACACTCTCACACACACCCCCACACAAACACACACTGATACACACACCGACAAACACACTGACACGCACACACACATTTCTTGGGCAAAGAAATGGCAGATGGAGTTCAATCCTGATAAATGCGAAATGATGCATTTTCGTAGAAATAATGTAGGGAGGAGCTATATGATAAATGGCAGAACCATAAAGGGTGTAGATACGCAGAGGGACCTGGGTGTGCAAGTCCACAGATCCTTGAAAGTGACGTCACAGGTGGAGAAAGTGGTGAAGAAGGCATATGACATGCTTGCCTTTATAGGACGGGGCATAGAGTATCAAAGTTGGGGTCTGATGTTGCAGATGTATAGAACGTTGGTTCGGTCGCATCTGGAATACTGCGTCCAGTTCTGGTCACACACACACTGACACACACCCACACACACACACTGTCACACACTGACACGCACGCTGACACACACACACACTGACTCACACACACACAGAAACACACTGACATACACACACTGACACACACCCCACACAAACACACACTGACACTCACACTGACATACACACTGACACAAACACACACTCACTGACACACACACACAGACACACACTGACACACACACACAATGACACACACACACACACACTGACTCACACACTGACACACAAACAGTGACACACACACAGACCCACACACACACAGAAACACACTGACACACCCACACTGACACTCTCACACACCCCCCCACACAAACACACACTGATACACACACTGACATACACACTGACACACACACACACACACACATTTCTTGGGCAATGTAATGGCAGATGGAGTTCAATCCTGATAAATGCTAAGTGATGCGTTTTAGTAGAAATAATGTAGGGAGGAGCTATATGATAAATGGCAGAACCATAAAGGGTGTAGATACGCAGAGGGACCTGGATGTGCAAGTCCACAGATCCTTGAAAGTGACGTCACAGGTGGAGAAAGTGGTGGAGAAGGCATATGGCATGCTTGCCTTTATAGGACGGGGCATAGAGTATCAAAGTTGGTGTCTGATGTTGCTGATGTATAGAACGTTGGTTCGGCCGCATCTGGAATACTTCGTCCAGTTCTGGTCGCCACACTACCAGAAGGACGTGGAGGCTTTGGAGAGAGTACAGAGGAGGTTTACCAGGATGTTACCTGGTATGGAGGGGCTTAGTTATGAGGAGAGATTGGGTAAACTGGGGTTGTTCTCCCTGGAAAGACGGAGGATGAGGGGAGACTGAATAGAGGTGTATAAAATTATGAAAGGCATAGATAGGGTGAACGGTGGGAAGCTTTTCCCCAGGTCGGTGGTGACGTTCACGAGGGGTCATAGGTTCAAGGTGAAGGGGGGGGGGAGGTTTAACACAGATATCAGACGGACATATTTTACACAGAGGGTGGTGGGGGCCTGGAATGCGCTGCCAGGCAAGGTGGTGGAGGCGGACACACTGGGAATGTTTAAGACTTATCTAGACAGCCATATGAACGGAGTGGGAATGGAGGGAGACAAAAGAATGGTCTAGTTTGGACCAGGGAGCGGCGCGGGCTTGGAGGGCCGAAGGGCCTGTTCCTGTGCTGTATTGTTCTTTGTTGTTCTAGATACACACACACACTGACACACACACTGTCACACACACACAGACTCTCACACACTGACACACACAAAAACACACTGACACACACACACTGACACACACACACACTGACACACACACACATTCATACACTCAGACACAGACGCACTGACACACACACTGACACACACTCTCACACAAACACACACTGACACCCACACACTGACACACACACACACTCTCACACAATGACACACTGACACACATATTGAAACATACACTGAGACACACACGCACTGACACACACAAACTGACACACACAAACAGACACTGACATTCACACACTGACACACACACACACACTGACACACACACACACACTGACACACACACTGATACACACACACTGACACACCCTGACACACACACACACACACACTGACACACCAACAGTGACACACCAACAGTGACACACACAGTGACATACACACACACAGAAACACACTGATACACACACACACTGACACCCACACACACACATTGACACACTCACTGACACAGACATACTGACACACACCCTGACACACACACACACTGACATACACACACTGACACACACAAACAGACACTGACACACACACACCGACATACACACTGACACACACAGACAGTCACATACACACACAATGACACACACACAAACTGACACACACCCACACACACACACACTGTCACACACTGAAACGCACGCTGACACACACACACACACTGACTCACACACACCGACATAGACACTGACACACTCAAAGACACACTGACACACACACACGCACTGATACACACACACACATACGCACACTGACACACACACTGACGCACACTGACACACACACACACACAATGACACCCACACACACACTCACACACCCACACACACGCACACACTGTTACACACTGACACACACGCTGACACACTCACACACACACTGACACACACACACACTGACACCCACACACACTGACACACACAAATAGACACTGACACACACACACTGACACTCACACACACTGACACACACACACACAGACACACACACACCGACATACATACTGACACACACAGACAGACAGACACACACACACACACAATGACACACACACACACACTGACACACACCCACACACACACACACACACACACACACACTGTCACACACTGACACGCACGCTGACACACACACACTGACTCACACACACCGACATATACACTGACACACTCAAAGTCACACTGAAACACACACGCACTGATACACACACACACATACGCACACTGACACACACACTGACACACACTGACACACACACACACACACACAATGACACCCACACACACACTCACACACCCACACACACGCACACACTGTTACACACTGACACACACGCTGACACACTCACACACACACTGACACACACACCAACACACACACTGACACACACACACACACACACACTGACACACACACACATTAACACACACACTGATCCACACACACTGACACGCACAGTGACACACACAAAGTGACACACACACTGACACACACACACACACAGAAACACACTGACATACACACACTGACACACACCCTACACAAACACACACTGACACTCACACTGATATACACACTGACACAAACACACACTCACTGACACACACACACAGACACACACTGACACACACACACAATGACACACACACACACACACTGACACACACACTGACCCACAAACACACACACAGAAACGCACTGACACACCCACACTGACACTCTCACACACACCCCCACACAAACACACACTGATACACACACTGACACACACACTGACACACGCACACACATTTCGTGGGCAAAGAAATGGTATATGGAGTTCAATCCTGATAAATGCGTAGTGATGCATTTTAGTAGAAATAATGTAGGGAGGAGCCATATGATAAATGGCAGAACCATAAAGGGTGTAGATACGCAGAGGGACCTGGGTGTGCAAGTCCACAGATCCTTGAAAGTGACGTCACAGGTGGAGAAAGTGGTGAAGAAGGCATATGGCATGCTTGCCTTTATAGGACGGGGCATAGAGTATCAAAGTTGGGGTCTGATGTTGCTGATGTATAGAACGTTGGTTCGGCCGCATCTGGAATACTGCGTCCAGTTCTGGTCGCCACACTACCAGAAGGACGTGGAGGCTTTGGAGAGAGTACAGAGGAGGTTTACCAGGATGTTACCTGGTATGGAGGGGCTTAGTTATGAGGAGAGATTGGGTAAACTGGGGTTGTTCTCCCTGGAAAGACGGAGGATGAGGGGAGACTGAATAGAGGTGTATAAAATTATGAAAGGCATAGATAGGGTGAACGGTGGGAAGCTTTTCCCCAGGTCGGTGGTGACGTTCACGAGGGGTCATAGGTTCAAGGTGAAGGGGGGGAGGTTTAACACAGATATCAGACGGACATATTTTACACAGAGGGTGGTGGGGGCCTGGAATGCGCTGCCAGGCAAGGTGGTGGAGGCGGACACACTGGGAATGTTTAAGACTTATCTAGACAGCCATATGAACGGAGTGGGAATGGAGGGATACAAAAGAATGGTCTAGTTTGGACCAGGGAGCGGCGCGGGCTTGGAGGGCCGAAGGGCCTGTTCCTGTGCTGTATTGTTCTTTGTTGTTCTAGATACACACACACACTGACACACACACTGTCACACACACACAGACTCACACACACTGACACACACAAAAAAACACTGACACACACACACTGACACACACACACACTGACACACACACAGACACAGACACACTGACACACACACGCACAGACACACACTGACACACACACACACTCTCACACAAACACACACTGACACACACATTTAAACATACACTGAGACACACACACACTGACACACACAAACTGACACACACACACAGACACTGACACTCACATATTGACACTCACACGCACTGACATACACACACACACACACTGACACACACACACCGACATACACACTGACACACACAAACACACACTGCTACACACTGACACACACGCTGACGCACACACACACACTGACACACACACACTAACACACACACTGACACACACACACACTGACAAACGCAAACTGACACACACAAACAGACACTGACACTCACACACTGACACTCACACGCACTGACATACACACACACACACACACACCGACACACACACACCGACATACACACTGTCACACACACACACACACAGAAACACACTGACATACACACATTGACACACACACACTGACACACACACACACTGACACACACACACATTCATACACTCAGACACAGACACACTGACACACACTGACTCACACACGCACAGACACACACTGACACACACACACACTCTCACACAAACACACACTGACACACACATTTAAACCTACACTGAGACACACACACACTGACAAACACAAACTGACACACACACACAGACGCTGACACTCACACACTGACACTCACACGCACTGACATACACACACTCACACACACACCGACATACACACTGTCTCACACACACACACACACACACACAGAAACACACTGACATACACACACTGACGCACACACCCCACACAAACACACACTGAAACACACACCGACATACACACTGACACACACGGACACTGACACACACACATACACTGACACACACTCTGATACACACACACTGACACACACACACACTGACAGACAGACACACACTGACACACACATTGACACACAAACAGTGACACACACTGACACACACACACAGAATCACTCTGACACACACACTCACTGACACACACACATTGACAAACTCACAGACACACTGACACACACACAGACACACACACACACTGACACACACACACTGACACACCCACAGTGACACACATACACACACACTGACACTGACACACACACACACTGACACACACACTGAAACACACAATGACACACACAAACACACTGACACACACACACACACACTGACACACGCACTGACACACAAACAGTGACGCACACACTGACACACACACCCTGAATCACACTGACACGCACACACATTCATACACTCAGACACAGACACACTGACACACACACTGACACACACACGCACAGACACACACTGACAACCACACACTTACACACACACACACTCTCACAGAAACACACACTGACACACACACTGAAACATACACTGAGACACACACACACTGACACACACAAACTGACACACACAAACAGACACTGACACTCACACACTGACACTCACACACACACACACACAGACACACTGACACACACACACACACACTGACACACACACTGATACACACACACGGACGCACCCTGACACACGCACTGACACTCAAACAGTGACACACCAACAGTGACACACACAGTGACATACACACACACAGAAACACACTGATACACACACACTGACACACACACACACACACATTCACACACTCACAGACACAGACACACTGACACACACTGACACACACACACACTGACACACACACACCGACATACACACTGACACACAGACAGACAGACACACACACACAATGACACACAATGACACACACCCACACACACACTGACACACACCCACACACACGCACTGTCACACACTGACACGCACGCTGACACACAAACACACACACACTGACTCACACACACCGACATAGACACTGACACACTCAAAGACACACTGACACACACACGCATTGATATACACACAAACATACGCACACTGACACACACACTGACACACACTGACACACACACACAATGACACCCACACACACACTCACACACCCACACACACGCACACACTGTTACACACTGTCACACACGCTGACACACTCACACACACACACTAACACACACACTGACACTCAGACACACACACACTGACACACACACACATTGACACACACACTGATACACACACACTGACACACACACTGACACACACAAACTGACACACACACTGACACACACACACACAGAAACACACTGACATACACACACTGACACACCCCACACAAACACACACTGACACTCACACTGACATATACACTGACACAAACACACACTCCCTGACACACACACACAGACACACACTGACACACACACACAATGACACACACTGACACACACACTGACACACACACTGACACACAAACAGTGACACACTCACTGACCCACAAACACACACACAGACACAGACTGACACACCCACACTGACACTCTCACACACCCCCCCACACAAGCACACACTGATACACACACTGACAAACACACTGACACACACACACACGTTTCTTGGGCAATGAAATGGCAGATGCAGTTCAATTCTGATGACTGCGTAGTGATGCATTTTAGTAGAAATAATGTAGGGTGGAGCTATATGATAAATGGCAGAACCATAAAGGGTGTAGATACGCAGAGGGACCTAAGTGTGCAAGTCCACAGATCCTTGAAAGTGGTGAAGAAGGCATATGGCATGCTTGCCTTTATAGGACGGGGCATAGAGTATCAAAGTTGGGGTCTGATGTTGCAGATGTATAGAACGTTGGTTCGGCCGCATCTGGAATACTGCGTCCAGTTCTGGTCGCCACACTACCAGAAGGACGTGGAGGCTTTGGAGAGAGTACAGAGGAGGTTTACCAGGATGTTACCTGGTATGGAGGGGCTTAGTTATGAGGAGAGATTGGGTAAACTGGGGTTGTTCTCCCTGGAAAGACGGAGGATGAGGGGAGACTGAATAGAGGTGTATAAAATTATGAAAGGCATAGATAGGGTGAACGGTGGGAAGCTTTTCCCCAGGTCGGTGGTGACGTTCACGAGGGGTCATAGGTTCAAGGTGAAGGGGGGGAGGTTTAACACAGATATCAGACGGACATATTTTACACAGAGGGTGGTGGGGGCCTGGAATGCGCTGCCAGGCAAGGTGGTGGAGGCGGACACACTGGGAATGTTTAAGACTTATCTAGACAGCCATATGAACGGAGTGGGAATGGAGGGATACAAAAGAATGGTCTAGTTTGGACCAGGGGCCTGTTCCTGTGCTGTATTGTTCTTTGTTGTTCTAGATACACACACACACTGACACACACACTGTCACACACACACACACACACACACACACAGACTCACACACACTGACACACACAAAAACACACTGACACACACACAGTGACACACACACGCACTGACTCACACACACTGACACACATAAAAACACACTGACACACACACACTGACACACACACACACTGACGCACACACATATTCATACACTCAGACACAGACACACTGACACACACTGACACACACACGCACAGACACACACTGACACACACACACTAACACACACACTGACACACACACACATTGACACACACACTGATACACACACACTGACACACACACAGTGACACACACACTGACACACTCACACAGAAACACAATGACATACACACACTGACACACACACCCTACACAAACACACACTGACTCACTCTGACATACACACTGACAAACACGGACACTGACACACACACTGATACACACACTCTGACACACCCTGACACACACACACACACACACACACTGATACACACACACACACACACACTGACACACAAACAGTGACACACCAACAGTGACACACACAGTGACATTTACACACACAGAAACACACTGATACACACACACACTGACACACACACACACATTGACACACTCACAGACACAGACACACTGACATACACACTGACACACACACACTGACACACACACACTGACACACACAAATAGACACTGACACACACACACTGACACTCACACACACTGACACACACACGCACACTGACACACACACACCGATGTACACACTGACACACACAGACACACGCTGACACACACATTGAAACATACACTGAGACACACACACACTGACACACACAAACTGACACACACAAACAGACACTGACACTCACACACTAACACACACACACACTGACTCACACACAGCTACATAGACACTGAAATACTCAAAGACACACTGACACACACACACGCACTGATACACACACACACATACGCACACTGACACACACACTGACGCACACTGACACACACATTGTATTGTTCTTTGTTGTTCTAGATACTCACACACACTGACACACACACTGTCACACACACACACAGACTCACACACACTGACACACACAAAAACACACTGACACACACACACTGACACACTCACACCCTGACACACACACGCACATTCATACACTCAGACACAGACACACTGACACACACACGCACATACACACACACACACACTCTCACACAAACACACACTGACACACACATTTAAACATACACTGAGACACACACACACTGACAAACACAAACTGACACACACACACACTGACACACACACACATTCATACACTCAGACACAGACACACTGACACACACACGCACAGACACACACTGACACACACACACAATCTCACACAAACACACACTGACACACACATTTAAACATACACTGAGACACACACACACTGACAAACACAAACTGACACACACACACAGACACTGACACTCACATATTGACACTCACACGCACTGACATACACACACATACACACACACTGACACACACACACCGACATACACACTGACACACACAAACACACACTGCTACACACTGACACACACGCTGACGCACACACACACACTGACACACACACACTAACACACACACTGACACACACACACACTGACAAACGCAAACTGACACACACAAACAGACACTGACACTCACACACTGACACTCACACGCACTGACACACACACACACAGACACACTGACACAGACACCGACATACACACTGACACACACAAACACACACTGTTACACACTGACACACACGCTGACGCACACAAACACACTGACACACACACACTAACACACACACAGACACACACACACTGACACACACACACATTGACACACACACTGAAACACACAGTGACACACACACTGTCACACACACACACACACACAGAAACACACTGACATACAAACCCCACACAATCACACACTGAAACACACACTGACATACACACTGACACACACGGACACTGACACACACACACAGACACACACACTGATACAAACACACTGACACACACTGACACACACACACACACTGACACACACACACACTGACACACACATTGACACACAAACTGTGACACACACACTGACACACACACACAGAATCACACTGACACACACACTCACTGACACACACAGACACATTGACAAACTCACAGACACAGACACACTGACACACACACAGACACACACACACAGACACACACACTGACACACACACACTGACACACACAAACAGACACTGACACACACACAGTGACACACACACACACACTGAAACATACACACCGACATACACACTGACACACACAGACACACACTGACACACACACAATGACACACACATACACACACACTGACACACACCCACACACACACACACTGTCACACGCTGACACACACACACACACACTGACTCACACACACCGACATACACACTGACACACTCAAACACACACTGACACACTCACGCACTGATACACAGACACACAGACACACACTGACACACAAACACTGACACACACACACACACAATCACACACACACACTCACACACCCACACACACACTGACTCACACACACCGACATACACACTGACACACTCAAACACACACTGACACACTCATGCACTGATACACACACACACAGACCCACACTGATACACAAACACTGACACACACACACACACAATGACACACACACTCACACACACTCACTCACTTACACACTGACACACACACTGACACACACACACACACTGACCCACACACACTAACACACTAACACACACACTGACACACAGACACTGACACACACACACATTGACACACACACACTGATACACACACACAGACACACACACTGACACACACACTGT
>NC_135820.1:7981791-8099291 GCF_964213995.1 Mustelus asterias | reverse complement strand
TCGCACTAACACACTCACACACTGACACACACACACACATGCACACTGACACACACACTGAGACACACAGACGGACACACACACAGACTGACACTCACACACACGCACACACACTGACACACACACAGTGGCACACACACTGACCGACACGCACAGAAACACACGACACACACACACACACACTGACACACACACACTGACACAGACACAGTGGTACACACACTGACACACACGCACAGAAACACACACTGACACACACACACTCACGCACACACTGACACACACACACTGACACACACAAACACTCACACACAAACAAAGACTGACACACACATTGACACGTACACTGAGACACACACACACTGACACACACACACACTGACACACACAAACAGACACTGACACACACACACTGACACTCACACACACTGACACACACACGCACAGACACACACACTGACACACACACTGTCACACACACACACACACACACACACTGACACTCACACACACTGACACACACACGCACAGACACACACACTGACACACACACTGTCACACACACACATACACACTGACTCACACACACTGACACACACAACAACACACTGACACACACACTCTGGCACACACACACTGACACACACAAACAGACACTGACACACACACTAACACTCACACACACTGACATACACACACACACACACACCGACATACACACTGGCGCACTCATACACACACACAGACCCACACACACTGACACACACTGACACACCACACAATGACACACACCCACACACACAAAAACACACTGTTACACACTGACACACACGCTGACGCACACACACACACAGACACACACACAGTAACACACACACACTGACACACACACACACACTGACACACACACACATTGACACACACACTGAAACACACAGTGACACACACTGTCACACACACACACACACAGAAACACACTAACATACACACACTGACACACACACCCCACACAAACACACACTGAAACACACACTGACATACACACTGACACACACGGACACTGACACACACACACACACACACTGACACACACACTGATACACACACACTGACACACACACACACTGACACACACACACACACACACTGACACACTCACTGACACCCAAACAGTGACACACACACTGACACACAGAATCTCACTGACACACACACGCACTGACAAACACACACACATTGACACACTCACAGACACCGACACACTGACACACACACTGACACACACACACTGACACACACACACACTGACACACACACACACTGGCACACACATTGACACACACACACCGACATACACACTGACACACAGACACACCCTGACACACACACACACAATGACACACAAATACACACACACTGACACACACCCACACACCCACACACTGTCACACACTGACACACACGCTGACACACCCACACACACACTGACTCACACACACCGACATACACACTGACACACTCAAACACACACACGCACTGACACACACACAGACCCACACTGACACTCAAACACTGACACACACACACACACACATACACACAATGACACACACACACACACACTCACACAGTCACACACACACACACACACACACTGTTACACACTGACACACACGCTGACAGACACACACACTGACACACACACACTAACACACACACTGACACACACACACTGACACGCACACACATTGACACACACACTGATACACACACACTGACACACACACTGAAACACACAGTGACACACACACTGACACACACACACACACACACAGAAACACACTGACATACACACTGACACACACACCACACACAAACACACACTGACACACTCTGACATACACTCTGACACACACACAGACACTGACACACACAGACACTGACACACACACTGATACACACACACTGACACACCCTGACACACACACACACTGACACACACACACACACACACACACACAGACACACAAACAGTGACACACCAACAGTGACACACACAGTGACATGCACACACACAGAGACACACTGATACACACACACACTGACACACACACTGACCGACACGCACAGAAACACACTGACACACACACACACACACTGACACACACACACTGACACACACACAGTGGTACACACACTGACACACACGCACAGAAACACACATTGACACACACACTGACACACACACACTCACGCACACACTGACACACACACACTGACACACACACACACTCACACACAAACAAAGACTGACACACACATTGACACGTAAACTGAGACACACACACACTGACACACACACGCACTGACACACACAAACAGACACTGACACACACACACTGACCCTCACACACACTGACACACACAAGCACAGACACACACACTGACACGCACACTGTCACACACACGCATACACACTGACTCACACACACTGACACACACAACAACACACTGACACACACACTGACACACACACTGACACACAAACAGTGACAGACACACTGACCCACACAAACACACTGAGACACCCACACTGACACTCTCACACACACCCCCACACAAACACACACTGACATACACACTGACACACACACACATTTCTTGGGCAAAGAAATGGCAGATGGAGTTCAATCCTGTTGAATGCGAAGTGATGCGTTTTAGTAGAAATAATGTAGGGAGGAGCTATATGATAAATGGCAGAACCATAAAGGGTGTAGATACGCAGAGGGACCAAGGTGTGCAAGTCCACAGATCCTTGAAAGTGTCGGTCACAGGTAGAGAAGGTGGTGAAGAAAGCATATGGCATCCTTTCCTTTATAGGACGGGGCATAGAGTATAAAAGCTGGGGTCTGATGTTGCAGATGTATAGAACATTGGTTCGGCCGCATCTGGAATACTGCGTCCAGTTCTGGTCGCCACACTACCAGAAAGACGTGGAGGCTTTGGAGAGAGTACAGAGGAGGTTTACCAGGATGTTACCTGGCATGGAGGGGCTTAGTTATGAGGAGAGATTGGGTAAACTGGGGTTGTTCTCCCTGGAAAGACGGAGGATGAGGGGAGACTGAATAGAGGTGTATAAAATTATGAAAGGCATAGATAGGGTGAACGGAGGGAAGCTTTTCTCCAGGTCGGTGGTGACGTTCACGAGGGGTCATAGGTTCAAGGTGAAGGGGGGGAGGTTTAACACAGATATCAGACGGACATATTTTACACAGAGGGTGGTGGGGGCCTGGAATGCGCTGCCAGGCAAGGTGGTGGAGGCGGACACACTGGGAACGTTTAAGACTTATCTAGACAGCCATATGAACGGAGTGGGAATGGAGAGATACAAAAGAATGGCATGGTCTGGACCAGGGAGCGGCGCCGACTTGGTGGGCCGAAGGGCCTGTTCCTGTGCTGTATTGTTCTTTGTTCTTTGTTGTTCTAGATACACACACACACTGACACACACACTGTCGCACACACACACACACACTGCCTCACACACAATGACACACACAAAAACACACTGACACACACACACTGACACCTACACACACTGACACACACACACATTCATACATTCAGACACAGACACACTGACACCTACACACTGACACACACACACACACACTCACACACAAACACACACTGACACACAAAATGAAACACACACTGAGACACACACACACTGATACACACAAACTGACACACACAAACAGACACTGACACTCACACACTGACACTCACACACTGACACTCACACGCACTGACATACACACACACACACTGACACACACACACACTGACACACACACTGATACACACACACTGACACACCCTGACACATACACACACACACACACACTGACACACAAACAGTGACACACCAACAGTGACACACACAGTGACATACACACACACAGAAACACACTGATACACACACACACTGACACACACACACACACATTGACACACTCACAGACACAGACATACTGACACACACACTGACACACACACACACTGACATACACACACTGACACACACAAACAGACACTGACACACACACACTGACACTCACACACAATGGCACACACACACTAACACAATGACACACACACACACTGACACACACCCACACACACACACTGTCACACACTGACACGCACGCTGACACACACACACACACTGACTCACACACACACAGAAACACACTGACATACACACACTGACACACACCCCACACAAACACACACTGACACTCACACTGACATACACACTGACACAAACACACACTCACTGACACACACACACAGACACACACTGACACACACACAATGACACACACACACACACAGACACACACACTGACACACAAACAGTGACACACACTGACCCACAAACACACACACAGAAACACACTGGCACACCCACACTGACACTCTCACCCCCACCCCCACACAAACACACACTGATACACACACCGACAAACACACTGACACACACACACACATTTCTTGGGCAAAGAAATGGCAGATGGAGTTCAATCCTGATAAATGCGAAATGATGCATTTTCGTAGAAATAATGTAGGGAGGAGCTATATGATAAATGGCAGAACCATAAAGGGTGTAGATACGCAGAGGGACCTGGGTGTGCAAGTCCACAGATCCTTGAAAGTGACGTCACAGGTGGAGAAAGTGGTGAAGAAGGCATATGACATGCTTGCCTTTATAGGACGGGGCATAGAGTATCAAAGTTGGGGTCTGATGTTGCAGATGTATAGAACGTTGGTTCGGTCGCATCTGGAATACTGCGTCCAGTTCTGGTCACACACACACTGACACACACCCACACACACACACTGTCACACACTGACACGCACGCTGACACACACACACACACTGACTCACACACACACAGAAACACACTGACATACACACACTGACACACACCCCACACAAACACACACTGACACTCACACTGACATACACACTGACACAAACACACACTCACTGACACACACACACAGACACACACTGACACACACACACAATGACACACACACACACACACTGACTCACACACTGACACACAAACAGTGACACACACACAGACCCACACACACACAGAAACACACTGACACACCCACACTGACACTCTCACACACCCCCCCACACAAACACACACTGATACACACACTGACATACACACTGACACACACACACACACACATTTCTTGGGCAATGTAATGGCAGATGGAGTTCAATCCTGATAAATGCTAAGTGATGCGTTTTAGTAGAAATAATGTAGGGAGGAGCTATATGATAAATGGCAGAACCATAAAGGGTGTAGATACGCAGAGGGACCTGGATGTGCAAGTCCACAGATCCTTGAAAGTGACGTCACAGGTGGAGAAAGTGGTGGAGAAGGCATATGGCATGCTTGCCTTTATAGGACGGGGCATAGAGTATCAAAGTTGGTGTCTGATGTTGCAGATGTATAGAACGTTGGTTCGGCCGCATCTGGAATACTTCGTCCAGTTCTGGTCGCCACACTACCAGAAGGACGTGGAGGCTTTGGAGAGAGTACAGAGGAGGTTTACCAGGATGTTACCTGGTATGGAGGGGCTTAGTTATGAGGAGAGATTGGGTAAACTGGGGTTGTTCTCCCTGGAAAGACGGAGGATGAGGGGAGACTGAATAGAGGTGTATAAAATTATGAAAGGCATAGATAGGGTGAACGGTGGGAAGCTTTTCCCCAGGTCGGTGGTGACGTTCACGAGGGGTCATAGGTTCAAGGTGAAGGGGGGGGGGAGGTTTAACACAGATATCAGACGGACATATTTTACACAGAGGGTGGTGGGGGCCTGGAATGCGCTGCCAGGCAAGGTGGTGGAGGCGGACACACTGGGAATGTTTAAGACTTATCTAGACAGCCATATGAACGGAGTGGGAATGGAGGGAGACAAAAGAATGGTCTAGTTTGGACCAGGGAGCGGCGCGGGCTTGGAGGGCCGAAGGGCCTGTTCCTGTGCTGTATTGTTCTTTGTTGTTCTAGATACACACACACACTGACACACACACTGTCACACACACACAGACTCTCACACACTGACACACACAAAAACACACTGACACACACACACTGACACACACACACACTGACACACACACACATTCATACACTCAGACACAGACGCACTGACACACACACTGACACACACTCTCACACAAACACACACTGACACCCACACACTGACACACACACACACTCTCACACAATGACACACTGACACACATATTGAAACATACACTGAGACACACACGCACTGACACACACAAACTGACACACACAAACAGACACTGACATTCACACACTGACACACACACACACACTGACACACACACACACACTGACACACACACTGATACACACACACTGACACACCCTGACACACACACACACACACACTGACACACCAACAGTGACACACCAACAGTGACACACACAGTGACATACACACACACAGAAACACACTGATACACACACACACTGACACCCACACACACACATTGACACACTCACTGACACAGACATACTGACACACACCCTGACACACACACACACTGACATACACACACTGACACACACAAACAGACACTGACACACACACACCGACATACACACTGACACACACACTGACATACACACTGACACACACACACACACACATTTCTTGGGCAAAGTAATGGCAGATGGAGTTCAATCCTGATAAATGCTAAGTGATGCGTTTTAGTAGAAATAATGTAGGGAGGAGCTATATGATAAATGGCAGAAGCATAAAGGGTGTTGATACGCAGAGGGACCTGGATGTGCAAGTCCACAGATCCTTGAAAGTGACGTCACAGGTGGAGAAAGTGGTGGAGAAGGCATATGGCATGCTTGCCTTTATAGGACGGGGCATAGAGTATCAAAGTTGGTGTCTGATGTTGCAGATGTATAGAACGTTGGTTCGGCCGCATCTGGAATACTTCGTCCAGTTCTGGTCGCCACACTACCAGAAGGACGTGGAGGCTTTGGAGAGAGTACAGAGGAGGTTTACCAGGATGTTACCTGGTATGGAGGGGCTTAGTTATGAGGAGAGATTGGGTAAACTGGGGTTGTTCTCCCTGGAAAGACGGAGGATGAGGGGAGACTGAATAGAGGTGTATAAAATTATGAAAGGCATAGATAGGGTGAACGGTGGGAAGCTTTTCCCCAGGTCGGTGGTGACGTTCACGAGGGGTCATAGGTTCAAGGTGAAGGGGGGGGGGGAGGTTTAACACAGATATCAGACGGACATATTTTACACAGAGGGTGGTGGGGGCCTGGAATGCGCTGCCAGGCAAGGTGGTGGAGGCGGACACACTGGGAATGTTTAAGACTTATCTAGACAGCCATATGAACGGAGTGGGAATGGAGGGAGACAAAAGAATGGTCTAGTTTGGACCAGGGAGCGGCGCGGGCTTGGAGGGCCGAAGGGCCTGTTCCTGTGCTGTATTGTTCTTTGTTGTTCTAGATACACACACACACTGACACACACACTGTCACACACACACAGACTCTCACACACTGACACACACAAAAACACACTGACACACACACACTGACACACACACACACTGACACACACACACATTCATACACTCAGACACAGACGCACTGACACACACACTGACACACACTCTCACACAAACACACACTGACACCCACACACTGACACACACACACACTCTCACACAATGACACACTGACACACATATTGAAACATACACTGAGACACACACGCACTGACACACACAAACTGACACACACAAACAGACACTGACATTCACACACTGACACACACACACACACTGACACACACACACACACTGACACACACACTGATACACACACACTGACACACCCTGACACACACACACACACACACTGACACACCAACAGTGACACACCAACAGTGACACACACAGTGACATACACACACACAGAAACACACTGATACACACACACACTGACACCCACACACACACATTGACACACTCACTGACACAGACATACTGACACACACCCTGACACACACACACACTGACATACACACACTGACACACACAAACAGACACTGACACACACACACCGACATACACACTGACACACACAGACAGTCACATACACACACAATGACCCACACACAAACTGACACACACCCACACACACACACACTGTCACACACTGAAACGCACGCTGACACACACACACACACACTGACTCACACACACCGACATAGACACTGACACACTCAAAGACACACTGACACACACACACGCACTGATACACACACACACATACGCACACTGACACACACACTGACGCACACTGACACACACACACACACAATGACACCCACACACACACTCACACACCCACACACACGCACACACTGTTACACACTGACACACACGCTGACACACTCACACACACACTGACACACACACACACTGACACCCACACACACTGACACACACAAATAGACACTGACACACACACACTGACACTCACACACACTGACACACACACACACTGACACACACACACCGACATACATACTGACACACACAGACAGACAGACACACACACACACACAATGACACACACACACACACTGACACACACCCCCCCCCACACACACACACACACTGTCACACACTGACACGCACGCTGACACACACACACTGACTCACACACACCGACATATACACTGACACACTCAAAGTCACACTGAAACACACACGCACTGATACACACACACACATACGCACACTGACACACCCACTGACACACACTGACACACACACACACACACACACAATGACACCCACACACACACTCACACACCCACACACACGCACACACTGTTACACACTGACACACACGCTGACACACTCACACACACACTGACACACACACCAACACACACACTGACACACACACACACACACACACTGACACACACACACATTGACACACACACTGATACACACACACTGACACGCACAGTGACACACACAAAGTGACACACACACTGACACACACACACACACAGAAACACACTGACATACACACACTGACACACACCCTACACAAACACACACTGACACTCACACTGATATACACACTGACACAAACACACACTCACTGACACACACACACAGACACACACTGACACACACACACAATGACACACACACACACACACTGACACACACACTGACCCACAAACACACACACAGAAACGCACTGACACACCCACACTGACACTCTCACACACAGCCCCACACAAACACACACTGATACACACACTGACACACACACTGACACACGCACACACATTTCGTGGGCAAAGAAATGGTATATGGAGTTCAATCCTGATAAATGCGTAGTGATGCATTTTAGTAGAAATAATGTAGGGAGGAGCCATATGATAAATGGCAGAACCATAAAGGGTGTAGATACGCAGAGGGACCTGGGTGTGCAAGTCCACAGATCCTTGAAAGTGACGTCACAGGTGGAGAAAGTGGTGAAGAAGGCATATGGCATGCTTGCCTTTATAGGACGGGGCATAGAGTATCAAAGTTGGGGTCTGATGTTGCTGATGTATAGAACGTTGGTTCGGCCGCATCTGGAATACTGCGTCCAGTTCTGGTCGCCACACTACCAGAAGGACGTGGAGGCTTTGGAGAGAGTACAGAGGAGGTTTACCAGGATGTTACCTGGTATGGAGGGGCTTAGTTATGAGGAGAGATTGGGTAAACTGGGGTTGTTCTCCCTGGAAAGACGGAGGATGAGGGGAGACTGAATAGAGGTGTATAAAATTATGAAAGGCATAGATAGGGTGAACGGTGGGAAGCTTTTCCCCAGGTCGGTGGTGACGTTCACGAGGGGTCATAGGTTCAAGGTGAAGGGGGGGAGGTTTAACACAGATATCAGACGGACATATTTTACACAGAGGGTGGTGGGGGCCTGGAATGCGCTGCCAGGCAAGGTGGTGGAGGCGGACACACTGGGAATGTTTAAGACTTATCTAGACAGCCATATGAACGGAGTGGGAATGGAGGGATACAAAAGAATGGTCTAGTTTGGACCAGGGAGCGGCGCGGGCTTGGAGGGCCGAAGGGCCTGTTCCTGTGCTGTATTGTTCTTTGTTGTTCTAGATACACACACACACTGACACACACACTGTCACACACACACACAGACTCACACACACTGACACACACAAAAAAACACTGACACACACACACTGACACACACACACACTGACACACACACAGACACAGACACACTGACACACACACGCACAGACACACACTGACACACACACACACTCTCACACAAACACACACTGACACACACATTTAAACATACACTGAGACACACACACACTGACACACACAAACTGACACACACACACAGACACTGACACTCACATATTGACACTCACACGCACTGACATACACACACACACACACTGACACACACACACCGACATACACACTGACACACACAAACACACACTGCTACACACTGACACACACGCTGACGCACACACACACACTGACACACACACACTAACACACACACTGACACACACACACACTGACAAACGCAAACTGACACACACAAACAGACACTGACACTCACACACTGACACTCACACGCACTGACATACACACACACACACACACACCGACACACACACACCGACATACACACTGTCACACACACACACACACAGAAACACACTGACATACACACATTGACACACACACACTGACACACACACACACTGACACACACACATTCATACACTCAGACACAGACACACTGACACACACTGACTCACACACGCACAGACACACACTGACACACACACACACTCTCACACAAACACACACTGACACACACATTTAAACCTACACTGAGACACACACACACTGACAAACACAAACTGACACACACACACAGACGCTGACACTCACACACTGACACTCACACGCACTGACATACACACACTCACACACACACCGACATACACACTGTCACACACACACACACACACAGAAACACACTGACATACACACACTGACGCACACACCCCACACAAACACACACTGAAACACACACCGACATACACACTGACACACACGGACACTGACACACACACATACACTGACACACACTCTGATACACACACACTGACACACACACACACTGACAGACAGACACACACTGACACACACATTGACACACAAACAGTGACACACACACTGACACACACACACAGAATCACTCTGACACACACACTCACTGACACACACACATTGACAAACTCACAGACACAGACACACTGACACACACACAGACACACACACACACTGACACACACACACTGACACACCCACAGTGACACACATACACACACACTGACACTGACACACACACACACTGACACACACACTGAAACACACAATGACACACACAAACACACTGACACACACACACACACACTGACACACGCACTGACACACAAACAGTGACGCACACACTGACACACACACCCTGAATCACACTGACACGCACACACATTCATACACTCAGACACAGACACACTGACACACACACTGACACACACACGCACAGACACACACTGACAACCACACACTTACACACACACACACTCTCACAGAAACACACACTGACACACACATTGAAACATACACTGAGACACACACACACTGACACACACAAACTGACACACACAAACAGACACTGACACTCACACACTGACACTCACACACACACACACACACACACACACACTGACACACACACACTGATACACACACACTGATACACACACACGGACGCACCCTGACACACACACTGACACTCAAACAGTGACACACCAACAGTGACACACACAGTGACATACACACACACAGAAACACACTGATACACACACACTGACACACACACACACACATTCACACACTCACAGACACAGACACACTGACACACACTGACACACACACACACTGACACACACACACCGACATACACACTGACACACAGACAGACAGACACACACACACAATGACACACAATGACACACACCCACACACACACTGACACACACCCACACACACACACTGTCACACACTGACACGCACGCTGACACACAAACACACACACACTGACTCACGCACACCGACATAGACACTGACACACTCAAAGACACACTGACACACACACGCATTGATATACACACAAACATACGCACACTGACACACACACTGACACACACACACAATGACACCCACACACACACTCACACACCCACACACACGCACACACTGTTACACACTGTCACACACGCTGACACACTCACACACACACACTAACACACACACTGACACTCAGACACACACACACTGACACACACACACATTGACACACACACTGATACACACACACTGACACACACACTGACACACACAAACTGACACACACACTGACACACACACACACAGAAACACACTGACATACACACACTGACACACCCCACACAAACACACACTGACACTCACACTGACATATACACTGACACAAACACACACTCCCTGACACACACACACAGACACACACTGACACACACACACAATGACACACACTGACACACACACTGACACACACACTGACACACAAACAGTGACACACTCACTGACCCACAAACACACACACAGACACAGACTGACACACCCACACTGACACTCTCACACACCCCCCCACACAAGCACACACTGATACACACACTGACAAACACACTGACACACACACACACGTTTCTTGGGCAATGAAATGGCAGATGCAGTTCAATTCTGATGACTGCGTAGTGATGCATTTTAGTAGAAATAATGTAGGGTGGAGCTATATGATAAATGGCAGAACCATAAAGGGTGTAGATACGCAGAGGGACCTAAGTGTGCAAGTCCACAGATCCTTGAAAGTGGTGAAGAAGGCATATGGCATGCTTGCCTTTATAGGACGGGGCATAGAGTATCAAAGTTGGGGTCTGATGTTGCAGATGTATAGAACGTTGGTTCGGCCGCATCTGGAATACTGCGTCCAGTTCTGGTCGCCACACTACCAGAAGGACGTGGAGGCTTTGGAGAGAGTACAGAGGAGGTTTACCAGGATGTTACCTGGTATGGAGGGGCTTAGTTATGAGGAGAGATTGGGTAAACTGGGGTTGTTCTCCCTGGAAAGACGGAGGATGAGGGGAGACTGAATAGAGGTGTATAAAATTATGAAAGGCATAGATAGGGTGAACGGTGGGAAGCTTTTCCCCAGGTCGGTGGTGACGTTCACGAGGGGTCATAGGTTCAAGGTGAAGGGGGGGAGGTTTAACACAGATATCAGACGGACATATTTTACACAGAGGGTGGTGGGGGCCTGGAATGCGCTGCCAGGCAAGGTGGTGGAGGCGGACACACTGGGAATGTTTAAGACTTATCTAGACAGCCATATGAACGGAGTGGGAATGGAGGGAGACAAAAGAATGGTCTAGTTTGGACCAGGGGCCTGTTCCTGTGCTGTATTGTTCTTTGTTGTTCTAGATACACACACACACTGACACACACACTGTCACACACACACACACACACACACACAGACGCACACACACTGACACACACAAAAACACACTGACACACACACAGTGACACACACACGCACTGACTCACACACACTGACACACATAAAAACACACTGACACACACACACTGACACACACACACTGACGCACACACATATTCATACACTCAGACACAGACACACTGACACACACTGACACACACACGCACAGACACACACTGACACACACACACTAACACACACACTGACACACACACACATTGACACACACACTGATACACACACACTGACACACACACAGTGACACACACACTGACACACTCACACAGAAACACAATGACATACACACACTGACACACACACCCTACACAAACACACACTGACTCACTCTGACATACACACTGACACACACGGACACTGACACACACACTGATACACACACTCTGACACACCCTGACACACACACACACACACACACACTGATACACACACACACACACTGACACACAAACAGTGACACACCAACAGTGACACACACAGTGACATTTACACACACAGAAACACACTGATACACACACACACTGACACACACACACACATTGACACACTCACAGACACAGACACACTGACATACACACTGACACACACACACTGACACACACACACTGACACACACAAATAGACACTGACACACACACACTGACACTCACACACACTGACACACACACGCACACTGACACACACACACCGATGTACACACTGACACACACAGACACACGCTGACACACACATTGAAACATACACTGAGACACACACACACTGACACACACAAACTGACACACACAAACAGACACTGACACTCACACACTAACACACACACACACTGGCTCACACACAGCTACATAGACACTGAAATACTCAAAGACACACTGACACACACACACGCACTGATACACACACACACATACGCACACTGACACACACACTGACGCACACTGACACACACATTGTATTGTTCTTTGTTGTTCTAGATACTCACACACACTGACACACACACTGTCACACACACACACAGACTCACACACACTGACACACACAAAAACACACTGACACACACACACTGACACACTCACACCCTGACACACACACACACATTCATACACTCAGACACAGACACACTGACACACACACGCACATACACACACACACACACTCTCACACAAACACACACTGACACACACATTTAAACATACACTGAGACACACACACACTGACAAACACAAACTGACACACACACACACTGACACACACACACATTCATACACTCAGACACAGACACACTGACACACACACGCACAGACACACACTGACACACACACACAATCTCACACAAACACACACTGACACACACATTTAAACATACACTGAGACACACACACACTGACAAACACAAACTGACACACACACACAGACACTGACACTCACATATTGACACTCACACGCACTGACATACACACACATACACACACACTGACACACACACACCGACATACACACTGACACACACAAACACACACTGCTACACACTGACACACACGCTGACGCACACACACACACTGACACACACACACTAACACACACACTGACACACACACACACTGACAAACGCAAACTGACACACACAAACAGACACTGACACTCACACACTGACACTCACACGCACTGACACACACACACACACACACACTGACACACACACCGACATACACACTGACACACACAAACACACACTGTTACACACTGACACACACGCTGACGCACACAAACACACTGACACACACACACTAACACACACACAGACACACACACACTGACACACACACACATTGACACACACACTGAAACACACAGTGACACACACACTGTCACACACACACACACACACAGAAACACACTGACATACAAACCCCACACAATCACACACTGAAACACACACTGACATACACACTGACACACACGGACACTGACACACACACACAGACACACACACTGATACAAACACACTGACACACACTGACACACACACACACACTGACACACACACACACTGACACACACATTGACACACAAACTGTGACACACACACTGACACACACACACAGAATCACACTGACACACACACTCACTGACACACACAGACACATTGACAAACTCACAGACACAGACACACTGACACACACACAGACACACACACACAGACACACACACTGACACACACACACTGACACACACAAACAGACACTGACACACACACAGTGACACACACACACACACTGAAACATACACACCGACATACACACTGACACACACAGACACACACTGACACACACACAATGACACACACATACACACACACTGACACACACCCACACACACACACACTGTCACACGCTGACACACACACACACACACTGACTCACACACACCGACATACACACTGACACACTCAAACACACACTGACACACTCACGCACTGATACACAGACACACAGACACACACTGACACACAAACACTGACACACACACACACACAATCACACACACACACTCACACACCCACACACACACTGACTCACACACACCGACATACACACTGACACACTCAAACACACACTGACACACTCATGCACTGATACACACACACACAGACCCACACTGATACACAAACACTGACACACACACACACACAATGACACACACACTCACACACACTCACTCACTTACACACTGACACACACACTGACACACACACACACACTGACCCACACACACTAACACACTAACACACACACTGACACACAGACACTGACACACACACACATTGACACACACACACTGATACACACACACAGACACACACACTGACACACACACTGTGACACACACACTGACACACACACAAAGAAACAGAATGACATACACACACTCACACACACACACCACACAAACACGCACTGATACACACACTCTGACACACCCTGACACACACACACACACTGACACACACACACACACACACACACACTGACACACAAACAGTGACACACCAACAGTGACACACACACTGACATACACACACACAGAAACACACTGATACACACACACACACACACTGACACACACACACATTGACACACTCAGACACAGACACACTGACACACACACTGACACACACACACACTGACACACACACACTCTGACACACACAAACAGACACAGACACACACACACTGACACTCACACACACTGACACACACACACTGACACACACTGACACACACATACCGACATACACACTGACACACACAGACACACACACACACACACACACACACAATGACACAAACACACACACACTGACACCCACCCACACACACACACACACACACACACACTGTCACACACTGACACGCACGCTGACACACACACACTGACTCACACAAACACCGACATATACACTGACACACTCAAAGTCACACTGAAACACACACGCACTCATACACACACACACATACGCACACTGACACACACACTGACACACACTGACACACACACACACACACACAATGACACCCACACACACACTCACACACCCACACACACGCACACACTGTTACACACTGACACACACGCTGACACACTCACACACACACTGACACACACACCAACACACACACTGACACACACACACACACTGACACACACACACATTGACACACACACTGATACACACACACTGACACACACACACACACACAGAAACACACTGACATACACACACTGACACACACCCTCCACAAACACACACTGACACTCACACTGACATACACACTGACACAAACACACACTCACTGACACACACACACAGACACACACTGACACACACACACAATGACACACACACACACACACACTGACACACACACTGACCCACAAACACACACACAGAAACGCACTGACACACCCACACTGACACTCTCACACACACCCCCACACAAACACACACTGATACACACACTGACACACACACTGACACACGCACACACATTTCGTGGGCAAAGAAATGGTATATGGAGTTCAATCCTGATAAATGCGTAGTGATGCATTTTAGTAGAAATAATGTAGGGAGGAGCCATATGATAAATGGCAGAACCATAAAGGGTGTAGATACGCAGAGGGACCTGGGTGTGCAAGTCCACAGATCCTTGAAAGTGACGTCACAGGTGGAGAAAGTGGTGAAGAAGGCATATGGCATGCTTGCCTTTATAGGACGGGGCATAGAGTATCAAAGTTGGGGTCTGATGTTGCTGATGTATAGAACGTTGGTTCGGCCGCATCTGGAATACTGCGTCCAGTTCTGGTCGCCACACTACCAGAAGGACGTGGAGGCTTTGGAGAGAGTACAGAGGAGGTTTACCAGGATGTTACCTGGTATGGAGGGGCTTAGTTATGAGGAGAGATTGGGTAAACTGGGGTTGTTCTCCCTGGAAAGACGGAGGATGAGGGGAGACTGAATAGAGGTGTATAAAATTATGAAAGGCATAGATAGGGTGAACGGTGGGAAGCTTTTCCCCAGGTCGGTGGTGACGTTCACGAGGGGTCATAGGTTCAAGGTGAAGGGGGGGAGGTTTAACACAGATATCAGACGGACATATTTTACACAGAGGGTGGTGGGGGCCTGGAATGCGCTGCCAGGCAAGGTGGTGGAGGCGGACACACTGGGAATGTTTAAGACTTATCTAGACAGACATGTGAACGGAGTGGGAATGGAGGGATACAAAAGAATGGTCTAGTTTGGACCAGGGAGCGGCGCGGGCTTGGAGGGCCGAAGGGCCTGTTCCTGTGCTGTATTGTTCTTTGTTGTTCTAGATACACACACACACTGACACACACACTGTCACACACACACACAGACTCACACACACTGACACACACAAAAAAACACTGACACACACACACTGACACACACACACTGACACACACACTGACACAGACACACTGACACACACTGACACACACACGCACAGACACACACTGACACACACACACACTCTCACACAAACGCACACTGACACACACATTTAAACATACACTGAGACACACACACACTGACAAACACGAACTGACACACACACACAGACACTGACACTCACATATTGACACTCACACGCACTGACATACACACACACACCCTGACACACACACACCGACATACACACTGACACACACAAACACACACTGCTACACACTGACACACACGCTGACGCACACACACACACTGACACACACACACTAACACACACACTGACACACACACACACTGACAAACGCAAACTGACACACACAAACAGACACTGACACTCACACACTGACACTCACACGCACTGACATACACACACACACACCGACACACACACACCGACATACACACTGTCACACACACACACACACACAGAAACACACTGACATACACACATTGACACACACACACTGACACATACACACACTGACACACACACACATTCATACACTCAGACACAGACACACTGACACACACTGACTCACACACGCACAGACACACACTGACACACACACTCTCACACAAACACACACTGACACACACATTTAAACCTACACTGAGACACGCACACACTGACAAACACAAACTGACACACACACACAGACACTGACACTCACACACTGACACTCACACGCACTGACATACACACACTCACACACACACACCGACACACACACACCGACATACACACTGTCACACACACACACACACACACACACAGAAACACACTGACATACACACACTGACGCACACACCCCACACAAACACACACTGAAACACACACCGACATACACACTGACACACACACACTAACACACACACTGACACACATACACTAACACACACACTGACACACACACTGACACACACACACATTCATACACTCAGACACAGACACACTGACACACACTGTCACACACACGCACAGACACACACTGACACACACACACTAACACACACACTGACACACACACTGACACACACACACATTCATACACTCAGTCACAGACACACTGACACACACTGACACACACACGCACAGACACACACTGACACACACACACTAACACACACACTGACACACACACTGACACACACACACATTCATACACTCAGACACAGACACACTGACACACACTGACACACACACGCACAGACACACACTGACACACACACACTAACACACACACTGACACACACACTGACACACACACACATTCATACACTCAGTCACAGACACACTGACACACACTGACACACACACGCACAGACACACTCTGACACACACACATACTAACACACACACTGACACACACACACTGACACACACACACATTGACACACACACTGATACACACACACCGACACACACACTGACACACACACACAGACACACACACTGACACACACACACAGAAACACAATGACATACACACACTGACACACACACCCTACACAAACACTCACTGACACACACGGACACTGACACACACACTGATACACACACTCTGACATACCCTGACACACACACACACTGACACACACACACACACTGACACACAAACAGTGACACCAACAGTGACACACACAGTGACATACACACACACACAGAAACACACTGGTACACACACACTGACACACACACACATTGACACACTCACAGACACACTGACATACACACTGTCACACACACACTGACACACACACACTGACACACACAAACAGACACTGACACACACACACTGACACTCACATACACTGACACACACACACACACTGACACACACACACCGCCATACACACTGACACACACAGACACACGCTGACACACACACACACACTCACACAATGACACACACACACACACACTCGCACCCTCCCACACACACACACACTGTCACACACTGACACGCACTGACACACACATGCACTGACACAAACACACTCTCACTGACACACACACTGACACACACAAAGTGACACACACTGACACACACACACACACAGAAACACACTGACATACACACACTGAAACAGCCAACACAAACACACACAGACATACACACTGACACACACGGACACTGACACACACACATACACTGACACACACTCTGATACACACACACTGACACACAGTGACACACACACACACTGACAGACAGACACACACTGACACACACATTGACACACAAACAGTGACACACACACTGACACACACACACAGAATCACACTGACACACACACTCACTGAGACACACACACACATTGACAAACTCACAGACACAGACACACTGACACACACACAGACACACACACACTGACACACACACTGACACACTCACAGTGACACACATACACACACACTGACACTGACACACACACACACTGACACACACACTGAAACACACACACTGACACACACTGACACACACAAACACACTGACACACACACACACACACACTGACACACGCACTGACACACAAACAGTGACGCACACACTGACACACACACACTGAATCACACTGACACGCACACACATTCATACACTCAGACACAGACACACTGACACACACACTGACACACACACGCACAGACACACACTGACACCCACACACTTACACACACACACACTCTCACAGAAACACACACTGACACACACATTGAAACATACACTGAGACACCCACCCACACACACACACACGGTGTCACACACTGACACACACGCTGACACACACACACACACACACACTGACTCACACACACATTGACACACACTGATACACGAACACTGTCACACACACACACACAGACTCACACACACTGACACACACAAAAACACACTGACACACACCCTCTGACACACACACACACTGACACACACACAGACACAGACACACTGACACACACTGACACACACACGCACAGACACACACTGACACACACACACACACTCTCACACAAACACACACTGACACACACATTGAAACATACACTGAGACACACACACACTGACAAACACAAACTGACACACACACACAGACACTGACACTCACACACTGACACTTACACGCACTGACATACACACACACACACTGACACACACACACCGACATACACACTGACACACACAAACACACACTGCTACACACTGACACACACGCTGACGCACACACACACACTGACACACACACACTAACACACACACTGACACACACACACACACACTGACAAACGCAAACTGACACACACAAACAGACACTGACACTCACACACTGACACTCATACGCACTGACATACACACACACACACACACACACACACTGACACACACACACCGACATACACACTGACACACACGCTGACGCACACACACACACACTGACACACACACACTAACACACACACTGACACACACACACACACTGACACACACACACATTGACACACACAAAAACACACTGACACACACCCTCTGACACACACACACACTGACACACACACAGACACAGACACACTGACACACACTGACACACACACGCACAGACACACACTGACACACACACACACACTCTCACACAAACACACACTGACACACACATTGAAACATACACTGAGACACACACACACTGACAAACACAAACTGACACACACACACAGACACTGACACTCACACACTGACACTCACACGCACTGACATACACACACACACACACACACACACTGACACACACACACCGACATACACACTGACACACACAAACACACACTGCTACACACTGACACACACGCTGACGGTCACACACACACTGACACACACACACTAACACACACACTGACACACACACACACACACTGACAAACGCAAACTGACACACACAAACAGACACTGACACTCACACACTGACACTCATACGCACTGACATACACACACACACACACACACACACTGACACACACACACCGACATACACACTGACACACACGCTGACGCACACACACACACACACTGACACACACACACTAACACACACACTGACACACACACACACACTGACACACACACACATTGACACACACACTGAAACACACAATGACACACACACTGACACACACACCCCACACAAACACACACTGAAACACACACTGACATACACCCTGACACAAACGGACACACACACACACACACACACTGACACACACACTGATACACACACACTGACACACAATGACACACACACACAAACTGACAGACAGACACACACTGACACACACATTGACACACAAACAGTGACACACACACACTGACACACACACACAGAATCACACTGACACAAACACTCACTGACACACACACACACATTGACAAACTCACAGACACAGACACACTGACACACACACAGACACACACACACACTGACACACACGCACTGACACACACAAACAGACACTGACACACACACAGTGACACACACACACAGATACATACACACCGACATACACACTGACACACACAGACACACACCGACATACACACTGACACACACTGACACACACACGCACGGACACACACTGACACACACACACACTCTCACACAAACACACACTGACACACACATTGAAACATACACTGAGACACACACACACTGACAAACACAAACTGACACACACACACAGACACTGACACTCACACACTGACACTCACACGCACTGACATACACACACACACACACACACACTGACACACACACACCGACATACACACTGACACACACAAACACACGCTGCTACACACTGACACACACGCTGGCGCACACACACACACTGACACACACACACTAACACACACACTGACACACACACACACACACTGACAAACGCAAACTGACACACACAAACAGACACTGACACTCACACACACTGACATACACACACACACGCTGACACACACACCGACATACACACTGACACACACAAACACACACTGTTACACACTGACACACACGCTGACGCACACACACACGCACACTGACACACACACACACTAACACACACACTGACACACACACACACACTGACACACACACACATTGACACACACACTGAAACACACAATGACACACACACTGTCACATACACACACACACACACAGAAGCACACTGACATACACACACTGACACACACACCCCACACAAACACACACTGAAACACACACTGACATACACACTGACACAAACGGACACACACACACACACTGACACACACACTGATACACACACACTGACACACACTGACACACACACACAAACTGACAGACAGACACACACTGACACACACATTGACACACAAACAGTAACACACACACACTGACACACACACACAGAATCACACTGACACAAACACTCACTGACACACACACACATTGACAAACTCACAGACACAGACACACTGACACACACACAGACACACACACACACTGACACACACGCACTGACACACACAAACAGACACTGACACACACACAGTGACACACACACACACACACACTGATACATACACACCGACATACGCACTGACACACACAGACACACACTGACACACACACACACACACATTCACACACACATACACACACACTGACACCCACCCACACACACACACACTGTCACACGCTGACACACACACACACGCACACACTGACTCACACACACCGACATACACACTGACACACTCAAACACACACTGACACACTCACGCACTGATACACAGACACACAGACACACACTGACACACAAACACTGACACACACACACACAATCACACACACACACACACACTCACACACCCACATACACACACTCACTGTTACACACTGACACACACGCTGACACACACACACACTGACACACACACTAACACACACACTGACACACACACACTGACACACACACATTGACACACACACTGATACACACACACTGACACACACACTGACACACACACTGACACACACACAGTGACACACACACTGACACACACCCACACACACACTGACTCACACACACCGACATACATACTGACACACTCAAACACACACTGACACACTCATGCACTGATACACACACACACAGACCCACACTGACACACAAACACTGACACACACACACACACATAATGACACACACACTCACACACACTCACTCACTGTTACACACTGACACACACACTGACACACACACACACACTGACCCACACACACTAACACACTAACACACACACTGACACACAGACACTGACACACACACACATTGACACACACACTGATACACACACACAGACACACACACTGACACACACACAGTGACACACACACTGACACACACACAAAGAAACAGAATGACATACACACACTGACACACACACACCACACAAACACACACTGATACACACACACTGACATACACACGCAGAAACACACTGATACACACACATACACTCACTGACACACACACACATTGACACACTCAGACACAGACACACTGACACACACACTGACACACACACACACTGACACACACACACTCTGACACACACAAACAGACACAGACACACACACACTGACACTCACACACACTGACACACACACACATACACACACTGACACACACATACCGACATACACACTGACACACACAGACACACACTGACACACACACACACACAATGACACACACACACACACACTGACACCCACCCACACACACACACAGTGTCACACACTGACACACACACACACACACTGACTCACACACACATTGACACTCACTGATACACGAACACTGTCACACACACAGACACAGACTCACACACACTGACACACACAAAAACACACTGACACACACCCACTGACACACACACACACACACACTGACACACACACAGACACAGACACACTGACACACACTGACACACACACGCACAGACACACACTGACACACACACACACTCTCACACAAACACACACTGACACACACATTGAAACATACACTGAGACACACACACACTGACAAACACAAACTGACACACACACACAGACACTGACACTCACACACTGACACTCACACGCACTGACATACACACACACACACACACACACTGACACACACACACCGACATACACACTGACACACACAAACACACACTGCTACACACTGACACACTCGCTGGCGCACACACACACACTGACACACACACACTAACACACACACTGACACACACACACACACACTGACAAACGCAAACTGACACACACAAACAGACACTGACACTCACACGCACTGACATACACACACACACACACACACTGACACACACACCGACATACACACTGACACACACAAACACACACTGTTACACACTGACACACACGCTGACGCACACACACACGCACACTGACACACACACACTAACACACACACTGACACACACACACACACTGACACACACACACATTGACACACACACTGAAACACACAATGACACACACACTGTCTCACACACACACACACACACAGAAGCACACTGACATACACACACTGACACACACACCCCACACAAACACACACTGAAACACACACTGACATACACACTGACACAAACGGACACACACACACACACACACACACTGACACACACACTGATACACACACACTGACACACACTGACACACACACACAAACTGACAGACAGACACACACTGACACACACATTGACACACAAACAGTGACACACACACACTGACACACACACACAGAATCACACTGACACAAACACTCACTGACACACACACACACATTGACAAACTCACAGACACAGACACACTGACACACACACAGACACACACACACACTGACACACACGCACTGACACACACAAACAGACACTGACACACACACAGTGACACACACACACACACACACTGATACATACACACCGACATACACACTGACACACACAGACACACACTGACACACACACACACACACACACACATTCACACACACATACACACACACTGACACCCACCCACACACACACACTGTCACACGCTGACACACACACACACACACACACTGACTCACACACACCGACATACACACTGACACACTCAAACACACACTGACACACTCACGCACTGATACACACACACACAGACCCGCACTGACACACAAACACTGACACACACACACACACACACACAATGACACACACACACACACTCACACACCCACACCCACACACTCACTGTTACATACTGACACACACGCTGACACACACACACACTGACACACACACAATAACACACACACTGACACACACACACTGACACACACACACATTGACACACACACTGATACACACACACTGACACACACACACATTGACACACACATAGTGACACACATACTGACACACACACACACAATGACTCACACACACCGACATACACACTGACACACTCAAACACACACTGACACACTCACGCACTGATACACACACACACAGACCCACACTGACACACACACACTGACACTCACACACACACACACAATGACACACACACTCACACTCACACACCCACACACACACACTCACTGTTACACACTGACACACACGCTGACACACACACACACTGACACACACACACTAACACACACACTGACACACACACACTGACACACACACACATTGACACACACACTGATACACACACACTGACACACACACTGACACACACACAGTGACACACACACACAAAGAAACACAATGACACACACACTGTCACACACACACCACACAAACACACTCTGACACACTCTGACATACACACTGACACACACGGACACTGACACACACACTGATACACACACACTGACACACCCTGACACACACACACTCACACACACACTGACACACACACACACACACACAGACACTCAAACAGTGACACACCAACAGTGACACACACAGTGACATACACACACACAGAAACACACTGATACACACACACACTGACACACACACACACACACACACACTGACTCACACACACCGACATACAGACTGACAGACGCAAACACACACTGACACACTCACGCACTGACACACACACACACAGACCCACACTGACACACAAACACTGACACACACACACACACACACAATGACACACACACTCACACCCCCACACACACACACACTCACTGTTACACACTGACACACACGCTAACACACACACACTGACACACACACACTAACACACTCACTGACACACACACACTGACACACACACTAACACACTCACTGACACACACACACTGACACACACACACATTGACACACACACTGATACACACACACTGACACACACACTGACACACACACTTTGACACACACACTGACACACACACACAAAGAAACACAATGACATACACACACTGACACACACACCCCACACAAACACATACTGACACACTCTGACATACACACTGACACACACGGACACTGACACACACTCTGACACACCCTGACACACACACACACACTGACTTACACACGCACACACTGACACACAAACCGTGACACACACAGTGACATACACACACACAGAAACACACTGATACACACACACTGACACACACACACACATTGACACACTCACAGACACAGACACACTGACACACACACTGACACACACACACACTGACACACACACACACTGACACACACACACATTGACACACACACTGAAACACACAGTGACACACACACTGTCACACACACACACACACAGAAACACACTGACATACACACACTGACACACACACCCCACACAAACACACACTGAAACACACACTGACATACACACTGACACACACGGACACTGACACACACACACACACTGACACACTCACGCCCTGATACACACACACACAGACCCACACTGACACACAAACACTGACACACACACACACACACAATGACACACACACACTCACACACCCACACACACACTCACGGTTACACACTGACACACACGCTGACACACACACACACACACTGACACACACACACTAACACACACACTGACACACACACATTGACACACACACATTGACACACACACTGATACACACACACTGACACACACACACATTGACACACACACAGTGACACACACACTGACACACACACACACACACACACACTGACTCACACACACCGACATACACACTGACAGACTCAAACACACACTGACACACTCACGCACTGATACACACACACACAGACCCACACTGACACACAAACACTGACACACACACACACACACACACACAATGACACACACACTCACACATCCACACACACACACACTCACTGTTACACACTGACACACACGCTAACACACACACACTGACACACACACACTAACACACTCACTGACACACACACACTGACACACACACTAACACACTCACTGACACACACACACTGACACACACACACACATTGACACACACACTGATACACACACACTGACACACACACTGACACACACACAGTGACACACACACTGACACACACACACACAAAGAAACACAATGACATACACACACTGACACACACACCCCACACAAACACATACTGACACACTCTGACATACACACTGACACACACGGACACTGACACATACTCTGACACACCCTGACACACACACACACACTGACTTACACACGCACACACTGACACACAAACCGTGACACACACAGTGACATACACACACACAGAAACACACTGATACACACACACTGACACACACACACACATTGACACACTCACAGACACAGACACACTGACACACACACTGACACACACACACACTGACACACACACACACACTGACACACACACACACATTGACACACACACGGAAACACACAGTGACACACACACTGTCACACACACACACCCACACAGAAACACACTGACATACACACACTGACACACACACCCCACACAAACACACACTGAAACACCCACTGACATACACACTGACACACACGGACACTGACACACACACACACACTGACACACACACTGTTACACACACACTGACACACACTGACACACACACACACACACTGACAGACACACACACAATGACACACACATTGACACACATACAGTGACACACACACTGACACACACACACAGAATCACACTGACACAAACACTCACTGACACACACACACACATTGACAAACTCACAGACACAGACACACTGACACACACACAGACACACACACACACTGACACACACGCACTGACACACACAAACAGACACTGACACACACACAGTGACACACACACACACAGATACATACACACCGACATACACACTGACACACACAGACACACACTGACACACACACACACGCAATCACACACACATACAGACACACTGACACCCACCCACACACACACTGTCACACGCTGACACACACACACACACTGACTCACACACAGAGATACACAATGACACACTCAAACACACACTGACACACTCACGCACTGATACACACACACACAGACCCGCACTGACACACAAACACTGACACACACACAATGACACACACACACACACACACTCATACACCCACACCCACACACTCACTGTTACATACTGACACACACGCTGACACACACACACTGACACACACACAATAACACACACACTGACACACACACACACTGACACACACACACATTGACACACACACTGATACACACACACTGACACACACACACATTGACACACACATAGTGACACACACACTGACACACACACACACACACAATGACTCACACACACCGACATACACACTGACACACTCAAACACACACTGACACACTCACGCACTGATACACACACACACAGACCCACACTGACACACACACACTGACACACACACACACACACACACACAATGACACACACACTCACACTCACAAACCCACACACACACACTCACTGTTACACACTGACACACACGCTGACACACACACACACTGACACACACACACTAACACACACACTGACACACAACACTGACACACACACACATTGACACACACACTGATACACACACACTGACACACACACTGACACACACACAGTGACACACACACACTGACTCACACACACCGACATACACACTGACAGACTCAAACACACACTGACACACTCACGCACTGATACACACACACACAGACCCACACTGACACACAAACACTGACACACACACACACACACACACACACACAATGACACACACACTCACACATCCACACACACACACACTCACTGTTACACACTGACACACACGCTAACACACACACACTGACACACACACACTAACACACTCACTGACACACACACACTGACACACACACTAACACACTCACTGACACACACACACTGACACACACACACACATTGACATACACACTGATACACACACACTGACACACACACTGACACACACACAGTGACACACACACTGACACACACACACAAAGAAACACAATGACATACACACACTGACACACACACCCCACACAAACACATACTGACACACTCTGACATACACACTGACACACACGGACACTGACACATACTCTGACACACCCTGACACACACACACACACACTGACTTACACACGCACACACTGACACACAAACCGTGACACACACAGTGACATACACACACACAGAAACACACTGATACACACACACTGACACACACACACACACATTGACACACTCACAGACACAGACACACTGACACACACACTGACACACACACACACTGACACACACACACACACTGACACACACACACATTGACACACACACGGAAACACACAGTGACACACACACTGTCACACACACACACCCACACAGAAACACACTGACATACACACACTGACACACACACCCCACACAAACACACACTGAAACACCCACTGACATACACACTGACACACACGGACACTGACACACACACACACACTGACACACACACTGTTACACACACACTGACACACACTGACACACACACACACACACTGACAGACACACACACAATGACACACACATTGACACACATACAGTGACACACACACTGACACACACACACAGAATCACACTGACACAAACACTCACTGACACACACACACACATTGACAAACTCACAGACACAGACACACTGACACACACACAGACACACACACACACTGACACACACGCACTGACACACACAAACAGACACTGACACACACACAGTGACACACACACACACAGATACATACACACCGACATACACACTGACACACACAGACACACACTGACACACACACACACGCAATCACACACACATACAGACACACTGACACCCACCCACACACACACTGTCACACGCTGACACACACACACACACTGACTCACACACAGAGATACACAATGACACACTCAAACACACACTGACACACTCACGCACTGATACACACACACACAGACCCGCACTGACACACAAACACTGACACACACACAATGACACACACACACACACACACTCATACACCCACACCCACACACTCACTGTTACATACTGACACACACGCTGACACACACACACTGACACACACACAATAACACACACACTGACACACACACACACTGACACACACACACATTGACACACACACTGATACACACACACTGACACACACACACATTGACACACACATAGTGACACACACACTGACACACACACACACACACAATGACTCACACACACCGACATACACACTGACACACTCAAACACACACTGACACACTCACGCACTGATACACACACACACAGACCCACACTGACACACACACACTGACACACACACACACACACACACACACACAATGACACACACACTCACACTCACAAACCCACACACACACACTCACTGTTACACACTGACACACACGCTGACACACACACACACTGACACACACACACTAACACACACACTGACACACAACACTGACACACACACACATTGACACACACACTGATACACACACACTGACACACACACTGACACACACACAGTGACACACACACACAAAGAAACACAATGACATACACACACTGACACACACACACCACACAAACACACTCTGACACACTCTGACATACACACTGACACACACGGACACTGACACACACACTGATACACACACACTGACACACCCTGACTCACACACACACTGACACACACACACACACGCACTGACACTCAAACAGTGACACACCAACAGTGACACACACAGTGACATACACACACACAGAAATACACTGATACACACACACACACTGACACACGCACACATTGACACACTCACAGACACAGACACACTGACACACACACTGACACACACACACACTGACACACACACACACTGACACACACAAACAGACACTGACACACACACACTGACACTCACACACACACACTGACACACACATACCGACATACACACTGACACACACAGACACACACTGACACACACACACACACACAATGACACACACACTCACTGACACACACGCACTGACACACACAAACAGACACTGACACACACACAGTGACACACACACACACAGATACATACACACCGACATACACACTGACACACACAGACACACACTGACACACACACACACACACGCAATCACACACACATACACACACACTGACACCCACCCACACACACACACACTGTCACACGCTGACACACACACACACACACACACACACTGACTCACACACACCGACATACACAATGACACACTCAAACACACACTGACACACTCACGCACTGATGCACACACACACAGACCCGCACTGACACACAAACACTGACACACACACACACACAATGACACACACACACACACACACTCACACACCCACACCCACACACTCACTGTTACATACTGACACACACGCTGACACACACACACACACTGACACACACAGAATAACACACACACTGACACACACACACATTGACACACACACTGATACACACACACTGACACACGCACACATTGACACACACATAGTGACACACACACTGACACACACACACATACGCACAATGACTCACACACACCGACATACACACTGACACACTCAAACACACACTGACACACTCACGCACTGATACACACACACACACAGACCCACACTGACACACACACACTGACACACACACACACAATGACACACACACTCACACTCACAAACCCACACACACACACTCACTGTTACACACTGACACACACGCTGACACACACACACACACTGACACACACACACACACTAACACACACACTGACACACAACACTGACACACACACATTGACACACACACTGATACACACACACTGACACACACACTGACACACACACAGTGACACACACACACAAAGAAACACAATGACATACACACACTGACACACACACACCACACAAACACACTCTGACACACTCTGACATACACACTGACACACACGGACACTGACACACACACTGATACACACACACTGACACACCCTGACACACACACACTCACACACACACTGACACACACACACACACACACTGACACTCAACCAGTGACACACCAACAGTGACACACACAGTGACATACACACACACAGAAACACACTGATACACACACACACTGACACACACACACATTGACACACTCACAGACACAGACACACTGACACACACACTGACACACACACACGCTGACACACACACACACTGACACACACAAACAGACACTGACACACACACACTGACACTCACACACACACACACACACACACACACTGACGCACACATACCGACATACACACTGGCACACACAGACACACACTGACACACACACACACACACAATGACACACACACACACTGACACCCACCCACACACACACACACACTGTCACACACTGACACACGTTGACACACACACACACACACTGACTCACACACACATTGTCATACACACTGTTACACACACACTGACACACGCACTGACACACACACAGTGACACACACACTGACACATACACACAAAGAAACACACTGACATACACACACTGACACACACACACAACACAAACACACACTGACACACTCTGACACACCCTGACACACACACACACACACTGACTTACACACACACACACACACACTGACACACAAACAGTGACACACCAACAGTGACACACACAGTGACATACACACACACAGTAACACACTGATACACACACACACTGACACACACACACATTGACACACTCACAGTCACAGACACACTGACACACACACTGACACACACACACACTGACACTCACACACTGACACACACACACATTGACACACACACTGAAACACACAGTGACGCACACACTGTCACACACACACACACAGAAACACACTGACATACACACACTGACACACACACCCCACACAAACACACACTGAAACACACACTGACATACACACTGACACACACGGACACTGACACACACACACTGACACACACATTGACACACAAACAGTGACACACACACTGACACACACACACAGAATCACACTGACACAAACACTCACTGACACACACATTGACAAACTCACAGGCACAGACACACTGACACACACACAGACACACACACACACTGACACACACACACTGACACACACAAACAGTCACACACACACACACACAATGACACACACACAGACACACACTGACACCCACCCACACACACACACACTGACACACGCTGACACACACACACACACACACTGACTCACTCACACCGACATACACACTGACACACTCAAACACACACTGACACACTCACGCCCTGATACACTCACACACACACAGACCCATACTGACACACAAACACTGACACACACACACACACACACAATGACACACACACACACTCACACACCCACACACACACTCACGGTTACACACTGACACACACGCTGACACACACACACACACACACTGACACACACACACGCTAACACACACACTGACACACACACATTGACACACACACATTGACACACACACTGATACACACACACTGACACACACACACATTGACACACACACAGTGACACACACACTGACACACACACACACACACACACTGACTCACACACACCGACATACACACTGACAGACTCAAACACACACTGACACACTCACGCACTGATACACACACACACAGACCCACACTGACACACAAACACTGACACACACACACACACACACACACAATGACACACACACTCACACTCACACATCCACACACACACACACTCACTGTTACACACTGACACACACGCCGACACACACACACTGACACACACACACTAACACACTCACTGACACACACACACTGACACACACACTAACACACTCACTGACACACACACACTGACACACACACACACATTGACACACACACTGATACACACACACTGACACACACATTGACACACCCACAGTGACACACACACTGACACACACACACAAAGAAACACAATGACATACACACACTGACACACACACCCCACACAAACACATACTGACACACTCTGACATACACACTGACACACACGGACACTGACACACACTCTGACACACCCTGACACACACACTGACTTACACGCACACACACTGACACACAAACAGTGACACACACAGTGACATACACACACACAGAAACACACTGATACACACACACTGACACACACACACACATTGACACACTCACAGACACAGACACACTGACACACACACTGACACACACACACACTGACACACACACACACTGACACACACACACATTGACACACACACTGAAACACACAGTGACACACACACTGACACACACACACACAGAAACACACTGACGTACACACACTGACACACACACCCCACACAAACACACACTGAAACACACACTGACATACACACTGACACACACGGACACTGACACACACACACACACTTACACACACACTGATACACACACACTGACACACACTGACACACACACACACACACACACTGACAGACACACACACACTGACACACACACCCCACACAAACACATACTGACACACTCTGACATACACACTGACACACACGGACACTGACACACACTCTGACACACCCTGACACACACACTGACTTACACGCACACACACTGACACACAAACAGTGACACACACAGTGACATACACACACACAGAAACACACTGATACACACACACTGACACACACACACACATTGACACACTCACAGACACAGACACACTGACACACACACTGACACACACACACACTGACACACACACACACTGACACACACACACATTGACACACACACTGAAACACACAGTGACACACACACTGACACACACACACACACACACAGAAACACACTGACGTACACACACTGACACGCACACCCCACACAAACACACACTGAAACACACACTGACATACACACTGACACACACGGACACTGACACACACACACACACTTACACACACACTGATACACACACACTGACACACACTGACACACACAGACACACACACACTGACAGACACACACACACTGACACACACATTGACACACATACAGTGACACACACACTGACACACACACACAGAATCACACTGACACAAACACTCACTGACACACACACACACATTGACAAACTCACAGACACAGACACACTGACACACACACAGACACACACACACACACTGACACACACACACTGACACACACAAACAGACACTGACACACACACAGTGACACACACACACACACACACTGACACATACACACCGACATACACACTGACACACACAGACACACACTGACACACACACACACACAATGACACACACATACACACACACTGACGCCCACCCACACACACACACTGTCACACGCTGACACACACACACACACACTGACTCACACACACCGACATACACACTGACACACTCAAACACACACTGACACACTCACGCCCTGATACACACACACACAGACCCACACTGACACACAAACACTGACACACACACACACACACACACAATGACACACACACACACTCACACACACACACTCACGGTTACACACTGACACACACGCTGACACACACACACACTGACACACACACACTAACACACACACTGACACACACACACTGATACACACACACATTGACACACACACAGTGACACACACACTGACACACACACACACACACACACACTGACTCACACACACCGACATACACACTGACACACTCAAACACACACTGACACACTCACGCACTGATACACACACACACAGACCCACACTGACACACAAACATTGACACACACACACACACACACACAATGACACACACACTCACACTCACACACCCACACACACACACACACTCACTGTTACACACTGACACACACGCTGACACACACACACACTGACACACACACTAACACACACACTGACACACACACACTGACACACACACACATTGACACACACACTGATACACACACACTGACACACACACTGACACACACACACTGACACACTCTGACATACACACTGACACACACGGACACTGACACACACACCGATACACACACTCTGACACACCCTGACACACACACACACACACGCACACACACACACATTGACACACACACACGCACACACTGACACTCAAACAGTGACACACCAACAGTGACACACACAGTGACATACACACACACAGAAACACACTGATACACACACACATTGACACACTCACAGACACAGACACACTGACACACACACAGACACACACACACACTGACACACACACACACTGACACACACAAACAGTCACTGAAACACACTCACTGACACTCACACACACACACACACACACACACTGACACACACATACCGACATACACACTGACACACACAGTCACACGCTGACACACACACACACACACACACACACACAATGACACACACACACACTGACACCCACCCACACACACACACACTGTCACACACTGACACACGCTGACACACACACGCACACACACACTGAGTCACACACACATTGTCACACACACTGACACACACACTGACACACACACTGACACACCCACAGTGACACACACACTGACACACACACCCTACACAAACACACACTGACACACTCTGACACACACACACTGACACACACGGACACTGACACACACACTGATACACACACTCTGACACACCCTGACACACACACACACACACACTGACTTACACAGACACACACACTGACACACAAACAGTGACACACCAACAGTGACACACACAGTGACATACACACACAGAAACACACTGATACACACACACACTGACACACACACACATTGACACACTCACAGACACAGACACACTGACACACACACTGACACACACACACACTGACACACACACACACTGACACACACACACACTGACACACACACACACACTGACACACACATACCGACATACACACAATGACACACACACACACACACACTGACACCCACCCACACACACACACACTGTCACACACTGACACACACACTGACACTCACACACACTGACACACATACACACAGACACACACTGACACACACACACACACTCACACAATGACACACACACACTGACACCCACCCACACACACACTGTCACAGACTGACACACACGCTGACACACACACACTTACTCACACATATCGACATAGACACTGACACACTCAAAGACACACACACACTGACACACACACACTGACACACACAAACAGACACTGACACACACAAACAGACACTGACACACACACTGACACACACACACACACACACTGACACACACACACCGACATACACACTGACACACACAGACACACACTGACACATTCACACTCACACACAATGACACACACACACACACACACTGACACCCACCCACTCACACACACACTGACACACACTGACACACACACACACACACACACTGACACAAACACACACTCACTGACACACACACAGACACACACTGACACACACACACAATGACACACACACACACACACTGACACACACACTGACACACAAACAGTGACACACACACTGACCCACACACACACACACAGAAACACACTGACACACCCACACTGACATACACACTGACACACACAGACACACACTGACACATTCACACTCACACACAATGACACACACACACACACACACTGACACCCACCCACTCACACACACACTGACACACACTGACACACACACACACACACACACACACACTGACACAAACACACACTCACTGACACACACACAGACACACACTGACACACACACACAATGACACACACACACACACACTGACACACACACTGACACACAAACAGTGACACACACACTCCCCCACACAAACACACACTGATACACACACTGACATACACACTGACACACACTCACACATTTCTTGGGCAAAGAAATGGCATTTGGAGTTCAATCCTGATGAATGCGAAGTAATGCATTTTAGCAGAAGTACTGTAGGGAGGAGCTGTGTGATAAATGGCAGAACCATAAAGGGTGTAGACGCAGAGGGACCTGGGTGTGTAAGTCCACAGATCCTTGAAAGTGACGGTCACAGGTGGAGAAGGTGGTGAAGAAGGCATGTGACATGCTTGCCTTTATAGGACGGGGCATAGAGTATAAAAGCTGGGGTCTGATGTTGCTGATGTTTCGAACGTTGGTTCGGCCGCATCTGGAATACTGCGTCCAGTTCTGGTCGCCACACTACCAGAAGGACGTGGAGGCTTTGGAGAGAGTACAGAGGAGGTTTACCAGGATGTTACCTGGTATGGAGGGGCTTAGTTATGAGGAGAGATTGGTAAACTGGGGTTGTTCTCCCTGGAAAGACGGAGGATGAGGGGAGACTTAATAGAGGTGTATAAAATTATGAATGGCATAGATAGGGTGAACGGAGGGAAGCTTTTCCCCAGGTCGGTGGTGACGTTCACGAGGGGTCATAGGTTCAAGGTGAAGGGGGGGAGGTTTAACACAGATATCAGACGGACATATTTTACACAGAGGGTGGTGGGGGCCTGGAATGCGCTGCCAGGCAAGGTGGTGGAGGCGGACACACTGGGAATGTTTAAGACTTATCTAGACAGCCATATGAACGGAGTGGGAATGGAGGGAGACAAATGAATGGTCTAGTTTGGACCAGGGAGCGGCGCGGGCTTGGAGGGCCGAAGGGCCTGTTCCTGTGCTGTATTGTTCTTTGTTGTTCTAGATACACACACACACTGACACACACACTGTCACACACACACTGACACACACACACTGATTCACACACACCAACATACACACTGACACACACAGACACACACACACTGACACACACACACACACACTGTCACACACTGACACACACGCTGACACACAAACACACACACACCGACATACACACTGACACACTCAAACAAACACTGACACACACACACACTGATACACACACACACAGACCCACACAGACTGACACACACTGACACACACACACACACACAATGACACACGCACACACACTCACACACACACACAAAAACACACTGTTACACACTAACACACACACTGACACACACACGGACACACACACACCGACATACACACTGACACACACAAACACACACTGTTACACACTGACACACACGCTGACGCACACACACACTGACACACACACACTAACACACGCACTGACACACACACCCACACACTGACACACACACACATTGACACACACATTGAAACACACAGTGACACACACACCTTCTCACACACACACACACACACACAGAAACACACTGACATACACACACTGACACACACACCCCACACAAACACACACTGACATACACACTGACTCACACGGACACTGACAAACACACACACACTGACACACACACTGATACACACACACTGACACACACACACACAGTGACTCATACACACTGACACACAAACAGTGACACACACACTGACACACACACAGAATCACACTGACACACACACACTGACACACACACACATTGTCACACTCACAGACACAGACACACTGACACACACACTGACACACACGCACACACTGACACACACACGCACGGACACACACACTGACACACACACTGTCACACACACACATTCACACTGACTCACACACACTGACACACATTGAAACACACTGACACACACACACTGAAACATACACACACACTGACACACACGCACACATTGACACACTTACAGACACTGACACACTGATACATACACTGACACACACACACTGACACAAACACTGACACACACAAACAGACGCTGACACACACACACACACTGACACTCACACACACTACACACACACACTGACTCACACACACCAACATACACACTGACACACACAGCCACACACTGACACACACACATACACACAATGACACACACACACACTGACACTCACACACACACACACACACACTGTCACACAATGACACACAGGCTGACACACACACACACATACACACACACCGACTTACACACTGACACACTCAAACACACACTGACACACACACGCACTGACACTCACACACAGACCCACACACACTGACACACACTGACACACACACACACACAATGACACACACACACACACACTCACACACCCACACACACACACACAAACACACTGTTACACACTGACACACACGCTGACGCACACACACACACTGACACCACATTAACACACACACTGACACACACACACACACACACAGACACACACACACATTGACACACACACACTGAAACATACAGTGACATACACACTGTCACACACACACGCACACAGAAACACACTGACATACACACACTGACACAAACACCCCACACAAACACACACTGAAACATACACACTGACACTCACGGACACTGACACACACACTGACACACACACTGACACACACACACACACTGACATACACACACGCACTCTGACACACACACACGCACACTGACACACACACTGACACACAAACAGTGACACACACACTGACACACAGACACAGAATCACACTAACACACACACACTCTGACATACACACACATTGACACACTCACAGACACACTGATACACACACACTGACACACACACACTGACACTGACACACACACACTGACACTCACACACACTGGCACACACACACACACACAGACACACACTCACCGACATACACACTGACACACACAGACACACACAGTGACACAGACATACACACACACTGACACACACCCACACACACACACACACTGTCGCACACTGACACACACGCTGACACACACACACACTGACTCACACACACCGACATACAGACTGACAGACTCAAACACACACTGACACACACTGATACACACACACTCATACCCACACTGACACACACACACACACACACAATGACACACACACACACACACTCACAAACCCACACACACACACACACACACACTGTTACACACTGACACACACGCTGACACACACACACACACACTGACACACACACTCTAACACACTCACTGACACACACACACTGACACAGACACATTAACACACACACTGATACACACACACTGACACACACACTGACACACACACAGTGACACACACACTGACACACACACTGACACACAGACGGTGACTCACACACCGACACACACACACAGAAACGCACTGACATTCACACTGAAATACACACAGACACACACGGACACTGACACACACACACACACACACTGACACACACACTGATACACACACACTGACACACCCTGACACACACACACACACACACACACACACACACACACACACACACACACACACTGACACACACACACACACACACTGACACAGAAACAGTGACACACCAACAGTGACACACACAGTGACATAGACAGACACACAGAAACACACTGATACACACACACTGACACACACACACATTGACACACTCACGGACACAGACACACTGACACAGACACACTGACACACACACACTGACACACACACACTGACACACAAAAACAGACATTGACACGCACACACTGACACTCACACACACTGACACACACACTGACACACACACTGACACACAGACGGTGACTCACACACCGACACACACACACAGAAACGCACTGACATTCACACTGACACACACACACTGACACACAAACACACACTGACACATTCTGAAATACACACAGACACACACGGACACTGACACACACACACACACACACTGACACACACACTGATACACACACACTGACACACCCTGACACACACACACACACACACACACACACACACACACTGACACACACACACACACACACACTGACACAGAAACAGTGACACACCAACAGTGACACACACAGTGACATAGACAGACACACAGAAACACACTGATACACACACACACTGACACACACACACATTGACACACTCACGGACACAGACACACTGATACAGACACACTGACACACACACACTGACACACACACACTGACACACAAAAACAGACATTGACACGCACACACTGACACTCACACACACTGACACACACACACACACTGACACACACACACCGTCATACACACTGACACACACAGACACACACTGACACACACACACACACAATGACACACACACACACACAGACACACACACACACTGTCACACACTGACACACACGCTGACACACACACACTGACTCACACACTCCGACATACACATTGACACACTCAAAGACACACTGACACACACACGCACTGATGCACACACACACATACGCACACTAACACACACACACTGACACACACTGACACACACACACACACTCACAAACCCACACACACGCACACACTGTTACACACTGACACACACGCTGACACACTCACACACACACTGACACACACACACTAACACACACACTGACACACACACACACTGACACACACACACATTGACACACACACTAATACGCACAGACTGACACACACACTGACACACACAAAGTGACACACACACTGACACACACACACACAGAAACACACTGACAAACACACACTGACACACACACCCCACACAAACACACACTGACACACACACTGACATACACACTGACAGACACGGACACTGTCATACACACACACAGATACACACTGACACACACACACAATGACACACACACACACACTGACACACACACACAGACACACACTGACACACACAAAACACACTGACACACACACACTGAAACACACACACACACTGACACACACGCACACATTGACACACTTACAGACACTGACACACTGATACACACACTGACACACACACACTGACACACACACACTGACACACACAAACAGATGCTGACACACACCCACTGACACTCACACACACTACACACACACACACACTGACTCACACACACCAACATACACACTGACACACACAGCCACACACTGACACACACACACACACAATGACACACACACACACTGACACACACCCACACACACACTGTCACACACTGACACACAGGCTGACACACACACACACACACACTCACCGACTTACACACTGACACACTCAAACACACACTGACACACACACGCACTGACACACACACACAGACCCACACACACTGACACACACTGACACACACACACACACAATGACACACACACACACACTCACACACCCACACACACACACAAAACACACTGTTACACACTGACACACACGCTGACGCACACACACTCACTGACACACACACTAACACACACACTGACACACACACACACACTGACACACACACACACATTGACACACACACTGAAACATACAGTGACATACACACTGTCACACACACACACACAAACACCCCACACAAACACACACTGAAACACACACTGACATACACACTGACACTCACGGACACTGACACACACACACACACTGACACACACACTGACACACACACACTGACATTCACACACGCACACTGACACACACACACGCACACTGACACATACACTGACACACAAACAGTGACCCACACACTGACACACACACACAGAATCACACTAACACACACACACTCTGACATACACACACACATTGACACACTCAGACACAGACACACTGACACACACACACACTGACACACACACACTGACACACACACACTGACACTCACACACACTGGCACACACACACACACAGACACACACTCACCGACATACACACTGACACACACAGACACACACAGTGACACACACATACACACACACTGACACACACCCACACACACACAAACACTGTCGCACACTGACATACACGCTGACACACACACACACACTGACTCACACACACCGACATACAGACTGACAGACTCAAACACACACTGACACACACTGATACACACACACTCAGACCCACACTGACACACAAACACTGACACACACACACACACACACAATGACACACACAATGACACACACACAAACTCACAAACCCACACACACACACACACACTGTTACACACTGACACACACGCTGACACACACACACACACACTGACACACACACTCTAACACACTCACTGACACACACACACTGACACACACACACATTGACACACACACTGATACACACACACTGACACACACACTGACACACACACAGTGACACACACACCGACACACACACACACAGAAACGCACTGACATACACACTGACACACACACACTGACACACAAACACACACTGACACATTCTAACATACACACTGACACACACGGACACTGACACGCACACACACACAGACACACACACTGATACACACACACTGACACACCCTGACACACACACACACACACACTGACACACACACACACACACACTGACACACAAACAGTGACACACCAACAGTGACACACACAGTGACATAGACAGACACACAGAAACACACTGATACACACACACACTGACACACACACACATTGACACACTCACAGACACAGACACACTGACACACACACTGACACACACACAAACTGACACACACATACCGACATACACACTGACACACACAGACACACACTGCCACACACACACACACACAATGACACACACACACACACACACTGACACACACACACACACACACTGTCACACACTGACACACACGCTGACACACACACACACACACTGACTCACACACACCGACATACACATTGACCCACTCAAAGACACACTGACACACACACGCACTGATACACACACACACATACGCACACTGACACACACACACTGACACACACTGACACACACAGACACAATGACACCCAGACACACACTCACAAACCCACACACACGCACACACTGTTACACACTGACACACACGCTGACACACGCACACACACACTGACACACACACACTAACACATACACTGACACACACACACACACTGACACACACACACACATTGACACACACACTAATACGCACACACTGACACACACACTGACACACACAAAGTGACACACACACTGACACACACACAGAAACACCCTGACATAAACACACTGACACACACACCCCACACAAACACACACTGACACACACACTGACATACACACTGACAGACACGGACACTGACACACACACACACAGACACACACTGACACACCCACACAATGACACACACACACAGTGACACACACACACACCGGCACACACTGACACACACACACAATGACACACACACACACACACTGACACACACACACTGACACACAAACAGTGACACACACACTGACACACACACAGAATCACACTGACACACACACACTGACACACACACACATTGTCACACTCACAGACACAGACACACTGACACACACACTGACACACACGCACACACTGACACACACACGCACAGACACACACACTGACACACACACTGTCACACACACACATTCACACTGACTCACACACATTGACACACACTGAAACACACTGACACACACACACTGAAACATACACACACACTGACACACACGCACACATTGACACACTTACAGACACGGACACACTGATACACACACTGACACACACACACTGACACACACACTGACACACACAAACAGACGCTGACACACACACACTGACACTCACACACACTACACACACACACTGACTCACACACACCAACATACACACTGACACACACTGCCACACACTGACACACACACACACAATGACACACACACACACACTGACACACACCCACACACACACTGTCACTCAATGACACACAGGCTGACACACACACACACACTCACACACACACACCGACTTACACACTGACACACTCAAACACACACTGACACACACACGCACTGACACACACACACCCACACACACACACACAAAAACACACTGTTACACACTGACACACACGCTGATGCACACACACACACTGACACCACACTAACACACACACTGACACACACACACACACTGACACACACACACACATTGACACACACACTGAAACATACAGTGACATACACACTGTCACACACACACACACACACACAGAAACACACTGACATACACACACTGACACAAACACCCCACACAAACACACACTGAAACACACACTGACATACAAACTGACACTCACGGACACTGACACACACACACGCACACTGACACACACACACACAAACAGTGACACACACACTGACACACAAACAGTGACACACACACTGACACACACACACAGAATCACACTAACACACACACACTCTGACATACACACACATTGACACACACACTAATACGCACCCACTGACACACACACTGACACACACAAAGTGACACACACACTGACGCACATGCACTGATGCGCACACGCTGACACACATACACGCACACAGGCACACACACGCTGACACACACACACCCACAGACACACACACACAGACGCAGACATGCTGATGCACATGCACACACTAACGCACACACACACACTGACACACACACACACATTGACACACTCACAGACACAGACACACTGACACACACACACTGACACACACACACTGACACTGACACACACACACTGACACTCACACACACTGGCACCCACACACACAAACAGACACACACTCACCGACATACACACTGACACACACAGACACACACAGTGACACACACATACACACACACTGACACACACCCACACACACACACACTGTCACACACTGACACACACGCTGACACACACACACACACTGACTCACACACACCGACATACAGACTGACAGACTCAAACACACACTGACACGCACACGCACTGATACACACACACTCTGACCCACACTGACACACAAACACTGACACACACACACACACACAATGACACACACACACACACTCACAAACCCACACACACACACACACACACACAGTTACACACTGACACACACGCTGACACACACACACACACACTGACACACACACTCTAACACACTCACTGACACACACACACTGACACACACACACATTGAATCACACACTGATACACACACACTGACACACACACTGACTAACAGACGGTGACACACACACCGACACACTCACACACAGAAACGCACTGACATACACACTGACACACACACACTGACACACAAACACACACTGACACATTCTGACATACACACTGACACACACGGACACTGACACACACACACACACACTGACACACACACTGATACACACACACTGACACACCCTGACACACACACACACACACACTGACACACACACACACACACTGACACACAAACAGTGACACACCAACAGTGACACACACAGTGACATAGACAGACACACAGAAACACACTGATATACACACACACACTGACACACACACATTGACACACTCACAGACACAGACACACTGACACACACACTGATACACACACACTGACACACACACACTGACACACAAAAACAGACACTGACACGCACACACTGACACTCACACACACTGACACACACACACACACTGACACACACACACCGACATACACACTGACACACACAGACACACACTGACACACACACACAATGACACACACACACACACAGACACACACACACACTGTCACACACTGACACACACACTCTAACACACTCACTAACACACACACACTGACACACACACACATTGACACACACACTGATACACACACACTCAGACCCACACACACTGACTAACACACACACACACACTGACACACACACTCACTGGTACACGTACTGACACACACACATTGACACACACACACACTGACACACGCACCCCGACTCACACACACTGACGCAGAGATGCTGATGCACACGCACACACTAATGCACACACACACTGACACCCACACACTGACACACAGACACACACACAGACACACACTGACAAACACAAACACACTGACAAACACACACACTGACACACACTGATGCACATACAATGATGCGCACACGCTGACGCACACACACACATTGACACACACACACTGACACACGCACCCTGACACACACACACTGACTAACATACAATGACCCACAAACACACTGACGCACACCCACACACACAGACACACTGACACACACACACCGACATACACACTGACAGACTCAAACACACACTGACACGCACACGCACTGATACACACACACTCAGATCCACACTGATACACAAACACTGACACACACACACACACACACAATGACACACACACACACTCACAAACCCACACACACACACACACACATTGTTGCACACTGACACACACGCTGACACACACACACACACACACACTGACACACACACTCTAACACACTCACTAACACACACACACTGACACACACACACATTGACACACACACTGATACACACACACTCAGACCCACACACACTGACTAACACACACACACACACTGACACACACACTCACTGGTACACGTACTGACACACACACATTGACACACACACACACTGACACACGCACCCCGACTCACACACACTGACGCAGAGATGCTGATGCACACGCACACACTAATGCACACACACACTGACACCCACACACTGACACACACACACACACACAGACACACACTGACAAACACAAACACACTGACAAACACACACACTGACACACACTGATGCACATACAATGATGCGCACACGCTGACGCACACACACACATTGACACACACACACTGACACACGCACCCTGACACACACACACTGACTAACATACAATGACCCACAAACACACTGACGCACACCCACACACACAGACACACTGACACACACAGACACACACTGACACACACACACAATGACACACACACACACAGACACACACACACACACTGTCACACACTGACACACACGCTGACACACACACACACACTGACTCACACACACCGACATACACACTGACAGACTCAAACACACACTGACACGCACACGCACTGATACACACACACTCAGATCCACACTGATACACAAACACTGACACACACACACACACACACACACACAATGACACACACACACACTCACAAACCCACACACACACACACACACATTGTTGCACACTGACACACACGCTGACACACACACACACACACTGACACACACACTCTAACACACTCACTAACACACACACACTGACACACACACACATTGACACACACACTGATACACACACACTCAGACCCACACACACTGACTAACACACACACACACTGACACACACACTCACTGGTACACGTACTGACACACACACATTGACACACACACACACTGACACACGCACCCCGACTCACACACACTGACGCAGAGATGCTGATGCACACGCACACACTAATGCACACACACACTGACACCCACACACTGACACACAGACACACACACAGACACACACTGACAAACACAAACACACTGACAAACACACACACTGACACACACTGATGCACATACAATGATGCGCACACGCTGACGCACACACACACATTGACACACACACACTGACACACGCACCCTGACACACACACACTGACTAACATACAATGACCCACAAACACACTGACGCACACCCACACACACAGACACACTGACACACACACACACTGATGCCCAAACACTGACACACACACACACTGACGCACACACACACACACTGACGCACGCACACACTGCCACACACACACTGATGCACACACACTGATGCACACACACTGACACACACACACAGACACACACTCACACATACACACCCTCTGATGCACACTCATTCACGCACCCATGCTGATGCACACACACTGACACACACATACACTGACACACAATCCCACCTTGACAACACACACTGAGGCACATAAACTGATGCGCACACGCTGACGCACACACACTGACACACACACGCTGACGCACACACACACTGACACACACACACTGATGCACACACAGACAAACACACACACTGACACACACACACTCACACACACACTGACACACACACACTGATGCACACACACTGACACACACACACACTGACACACACTGACACACACACACTGAAACACACACACACACTGGCACATATACACTAACAGACACACACTGACAAACACAAACACAGAATGACACACAAACGGACACACACATTGAGACACACACAGACACACACACTGACACACACACACTGACAAACACACACACTGATGCACACACAGACAAACACACACACTGACACACACACACACGCACACTGACACACACAAAGACGCACGTACACTGATGCGCACACACTGATGCTCACACACATACTGACACACACACACACTGACGCAGACATGCTGATGCAGATGTACACACTGATGCACACACACACACACTGACGCACACACACACTGACACACACACACTGACGCACACACACTGATGTACACACACTGACACACACACACACACACACTGACACACACATACACTGACACACAATCACACACTGACAAGCACACGCGCACACACTGATGCATACACACGCACACACTGACACACACACACACACACACTGGCACACACACTGACACACACACACACACTGACAAACACACACACTGACACACACTGACGCACATGCACTGATGCGCACACGCTGACACACACACACACACACAGGCACACACACGCTGACACACACTCACACATACACACACTCTGATGCACACTCATTGACGCACCCATGCTGATGCACACACACTGACACACAAACAAACTGACACACACACACACTGACACACACACACACACACTGACAAAATCACACGCTGACAAACACACGCGCACACACTGACACATACACACGCACTGACACACACACATTGACACACACACTGACACACACACACACTGACACACACACAATGACGCACACACACTGATGCACACACACTGACACACACACACACTGACACACACACTGACACACACACACTGACACACACACACACACACTGACACACACACACTGACAAACACACACACTGACAAACACACACACTGACACAAACTGACACACATACACTGATGCGCACACGCTGACGCACACACACACACTGACACACACACAGACACACACACACTGACGTACACACACTGACACACACACACTGACGCAGAGATGCTGATGCACACGCACACACTAATGCACACACACACTGACACCCACACACTGACACACACACACACACACACAGACACACACACACACTGACAAACATAAACACACTGACAAACACACACACTGACACACACTGACGCACATACACTGATGCGCACACGCTGACGCACACACACACATTGACACACACACACTAACACACGCACCCTGAAACTCACACACTGACAAACACACAATGACACACACACACACTGTCACACACCCACACACTGACACACACACACACACACACACTGATGCACAAACACTGACACACACACACTGACGCAAACACACACACACACACTGACACACACACACTCACACACACACTGACACACACACACTGATGCACACACACTGACACACACACACACTGACACACACTGACACACACACACTGAAACACACACACACACTGACACATATACACTAACAGACACACACTGACAAACACAAACACAGAATGACACACAAACGGACACACACATTGAGACACACACAGACACACACACTGACACACACACACTGACAAACACACACACTGATGCACACACAGACAAACACACACACTGACACACACACTGACACACGCACACACGCAGTGACAAACACACACACTGACACACACACACACGCACACTGACACACACAAAGACGCACGTACACTGATGCGCACACACTGATGCTCACACACATACTGACACACACACACACTGACGCAGACATGCTGATGCAGATGTACATACTGATGCACACACACACACACTGACGCACACACACACTGACACACACACACTGACGCACACACACTGATGCACACACACTCACACACACACACACACACACACTGACACACACATACACTGACACACAATCACACACTGACAAGCACACGCGCACACACTGATGCATACACACACACACACACACACTGGCACACACACTGACACACACACACACACTGACAAACACACACACTGACACACACTGACGCACATGCACTGATGCGCACACGCTGACACACACACACACACACAGGCACACACACGCTGACACACACACCCACTGACACACAGACGCAGACATGCTGATGCACACGCACACACTAACGCACACACACACACTCACACTGACACACACACACTGACACACACACACACACACACACTGTCAAACACACACTCACACATACACACACTCTGATGCACACTCATTGACGCACCCATGCTGATGCACACACACTGACACACAAACAAACTGACACACACAAACACTGACACACACACACACACACTGACAAAATCACACGCTGACAAACACACGCGCACACACTGACACATACACACACACACGCACTGTCACACACACACTGACACACACACTGACACGCACACACACTGACACACACACAATGACGCACACACACTGATGCACACACACTGACACACACACACACTGACACAAACACTGACACACACACACTGACGCACACACACTGATGCTCACACACTGATGCACACACACACAGTGACACACACATACTCACACATACGCACACTCTGATGCACACTCACTGACGCACCCATGCTGATGCACACACACTGACACACACACACACTGACACACACATACACTGACACACAATCACACACTGACAAACACACACGCACACACTGATGCATACACACATACACACTGACACACACACACACACACACTGACACACACACACACTGACAAACACACACACTGACAAACACACACACTGACACAAACTGACACACATACACTGATGCGCACACGCTGACGCACACACACACACTGACACACACACAGACACACACACACTGACGTACACACACTGACACACACACACTGACGCAGAGATGCTGATGCACACGCACACACTAATGCACACACACACTGACACCCACACACTGACACACACACACACAGACACACACACACACTGACAAACATAAACACACTGACAAACACACACACTGACACACACTGACGCACATACACTGATGCGCACACGCTGACGCACACACACACATTGACACACACACACTAACACACGCACCCTGAAACTCACACACTGACAAACACACAATGACACACACACACACTGTCACACACCCACACACTGACACACACACACACACACACACTGATGCACAAACACTGACACACACACACTGACGCACACACACACACACACACTGACACACACACACTCACACATACACACACTCTGATGCACACTCAATTGACGCACCCATGCAGATGCACACACACTGACACACAAACACGCACACACACTGACACACACACACTCACACATACACACACTCTGATGCACACTCATGGACGCACCCATGCTGATGCACACACACTGACACACAAACACACTGACACACACACACACACACTGACACACGCACACACACACACACACACTGACAAAATCACACGCTGACAAACACACGCGCACACACTGACACATACACACACACACACACACTGACACACACGCACTGACACACACACACACACACTGACACACACACTGACACACACACACACTGACACACACACAATGACGCACACACACTGATGCACACACACTGATGCACACACACACAGTGGCACACACATACTCACACATACGCACACTCTGATGCACACTCACTGACGCACCCATGCTGATGCACACACACTGACACACACACACACTGACACACACATACACTGACACACAATCACACACTGACAAACACACACGCACACACTGATGCATACACACACACTCACTGACACACACACACTGACACACACACACACACACACACTGACAAACACACACAATGACAAACACACACACTGACACAAACTGATGCACATACACTGATGCGCACACGCTGACGCACACACACACACACAGACACACACACTGACACACACACACTGACGCAGAGATGCTGATGCACACGCACACACTAATGCACACACACACTGACACCCACACACTGACACACACAGAAACACACACACACACTGACAAACACAAACACACTGACAAACACACACACTGACACACACTGACGCACATACACTGATGCGCACACGCTGACGCACACACACACATTGACACACACACACTAACACACGCACCCTGACACACACACACTGACAAACACACACTGACACACACACACACACACTGACAAAATCACACGCTGACAAACACACGCGCACACACTGACACATACACACACACACACACTGACACTCACACTGACACACACACACACTGACACACACACAATAACGCACACACACTGATGCACACACACTGACACACACACACACTGACACACACACTGACGCACACACACTGATGCACACACACTGATGCACACACACACACAGTGACACACACATACTCACACATACGCACACTCTGATGCACACTCACTGACGCACCCATGCTGATGCACACACACTGACACACACACTGACACACACATTCACTGACACATAATCACACACTAACAAACACACACGCACACACTGATGCATACACACACACTCACTGACACACACACACACTGACACACACACACTGACAAACACACACACTGACAAACACACACACTGACACAAACGGACGCACATACACTGATGCGCACACGCTGACGCACACACACACACACTGACACACACACAGACACACACACACTGACACACACACACACTGACACACATACACTGACGCAGAGATGCTGATGCACACGCACACACTAATGCACACACACACTGACACCCACACACTGACACACACACACACTGACAAACACACAATGACACACACACACACACTGACACACACCCACACACACACACTGACACACACACACACACACACACACAAACAGTGACACACACACTGACACACACGCACCGCCGACACACACACACGCACACTGACACACACACTGACACACACACACACACAAACTGACACGCACACACACTGACACACACACACACACTGACACACACACACAATGACACACACACACACACTGACACACACACACAGACACACACTGACACACACTGACACACACGCACCCCCGACACACACACACGCACACTGACACACACACTGACACACACACACTGACACACACACACAAACTGACACGCACACACACTGACACTCACACACACACAGACACACAGACACAAACACACCCACACATACACACACTGACACACACACGCCGGCATACACACTGACACACGCAAACACACACTGGCACACAGTCACACTGACACACACACACAGACACACACTGACACACACACACACAATGACACACACACACACACGGACACACACACACACACACTGTCACACACTGACACACACCCTGACACACACACACACACACTCATTGACACACACACACTGACTCACACACACACTGACACACCCACACAGACACACACACACTGACACACACACTGACACACAAACATTGACACACACACTGACACACACACAGAATCACACTGACACACACACACACTGATACACACACACATTGTCACACTCACAGACACAGACACACTGACACACACACTGACATACACACGCACGGACACACACACTGACACACACACTGTCACACACACACACATTCACACTGACTCACACACACTGACACACACAAAAAGACACTGACACACACACACTGAAACACACACACACACTGACACACACGCACACATTGACACACTTACAGACACTGACACACTGATACACACACTGACACACACACACTGACACACACACTGACACACACAAACAGAGGCTGACACACACACACTGACACTCACACACACTACACACACACACACACACTGACTCACACACACCAACATACACACTGACACACACAGCCACACACTGACACACACACACACACAATGACACACACACACACTGACACACACCCACACACACACTGTCACACACTGACACACAGGCTGACACACACACACACACACACACTCACCGACGTACACATTGACACACTCAAACACACACTGACACACACACGCACTGACACACACAGACCCACACACACTGACACACACTGACACACACACACACACAATGACACACAGACACACACTCACACACACCCACACACACACACACACAAAACACACTGTTACACACTGACACACACGCTGACGCACACACACACTGACACACACACTAACACACACACTGACACACACACACACTGACACACACACACACATTGACACACACACTGAAACATACAGTGACATACACACTGTCACACACACACACACTGAAACACACACTGACATACACACACTGACACAAACACCCCACACAAACACACACTGAAACACACACTGACATACACACTGACACTCACGGACACTGACACACACACACACACTGACACACACACTGACACACACACACACACACTGACACACACACACGCACACTGACACACACACACACACGCACACTGACACACACACTGACACACAAACAGTGACACACACACTGACACACACACACAGAATCACACTGACACACACACACTCTGACATACACACACTCATTGACACACTCACAGACACAGACACACTGACACACACACACTGACACACACACACTGACACTGACACACACACACACTGACACTCACACACACTGGCACACACACACACAGACACACACTCACCGACATACACACTGACACACACACACAGTGACACACACATACACACACACTGACACACACCCACACACACACACACTGTCACACACTGACACACACGCTGACACACACACACACACTGACTTACACACACCGACATACACACTGACAGACTCAAACACACACTGACACGCACACGCACTGATACACACACACTGAGACCCACACTGATACACAATCACTGACACACACACACACACACACAATGACACACACACACACACACTCACAAACCCACACACACACACACACACACAGTTACACACTGACACACACACTGACACACACACACACACACTGACACACACACTCTAACACACTCACTGACACACACTGACACACACACACATTGAATCACACACTGATACACACACACTGACACACACACTGACTAACAGACGGTGACACACACACCGACACACTCACACACAGAAACGCACTGACATACACACTGACACACACACACTGACACACAATCACACACTGACACATTCTGACATACACACTGACACACACGGACACTGACACACACACACACACTGACACACACACACACTGACACACACACACACACACTGACACACAAACAGTGACACACCAACAGTGACACACACAGTGACATAGACAGACACACAGAAACACACTGATATACACACACACACTGACACACACACATTGACACACTCACAGACACAGACACACTGACACACACACTGATACACACACACTGACACACACACACTGACACACAAAAACAGACACTGACACGCACACACTGACACTCACACACACTGACACACACACACTGACACACACACACCGACATACACACTGACACACACAGACACACACTGACACACACACACAATGACACACACACACACACAGACACACACACACACACACTGTCACACACTGACACACACGCTGACACACACACACACTGACTCACACACACCGACATACACACTGACAGACTCAAACACACACTGACACGCACACGCACTGATACACACACACTCAGATCCACACTGATACACAAACACTGACACACACACACACACACACACACACACAATGACACACACACACACTCACAAACCCACACACACACACACACACATTGTTGCACACTGACACACACGCTGACACACACACACACACTGACACACACACTCTAACACACTCACTAACACACACACACTGACACACACACACATTGACACACACACTGATACACACACACTCAGACCCACACACACTGACTAACACACACACACACACTGACACACACACTCACTGGTACACGTACTGACACACACACATTGACACACACACACACTGACACACGCACCCCGACTCACACACACTGACGCAGAGATGCTGATGCACACGCACACACTAATGCACACACACACTGACACCCACACACTGACACACAGACACACACACAGACACACACTGACAAACACACACACTGACACACACTGATGCACATACAATGATGCGCACACGCTGACGCACACACACACGTTGACACACACACACTGACACACGCACCCTGACACACACACACTGACTAACATACAATGACCCACAAACACACTGACGCACACCCACACACACAGACACACTGACACACACACACACTGATGCCCAAACACTGACACACACACACACTGACGCACACACACACACTGACGCACGCACACACTGCCACACACACACTGATGCACACACACTGATGCACACACACTGACACACACACACAGACACACACTCACACATACACACCCTCTGATGCACACTCATTCACGCACCCATGCTGATGCACACACACTGACACACACATACACTGACACACAATCCCACCTTGACAACACACACTGAGGCACATAAACTGATGCGCACACGCTGACGCACACACACTGACACACACACGCTGACGCACACACACACTGACACACACACACTGATGCACACACAGACAAACACACACACTGACACACACACACTCACACACACACTGACACACACACACTGATGCACACACACTGACACACACACACACTGACACACACTGCCACACACACACTGATGCACACACACTGATGCACACACACTGACACACACACACAGACACACACTCACACATACACACCCTCTGATGCACACTCATTCACGCACCCATGCTGATGCACACACACTGACACACACATACACTGACACACAATCCCACCTTGACAACACACACTGAGGCACATAAACTGATGCGCACACGCTGACGCACACACACTGACACACACACACTGATGCACAAACACTGACGCACACACACTGATGCACACACAGACAAACACACACACTGACACACACACACTCACACACACACTGACACACACACACTCACACACACACTGACACACACACACTGATGCACACACACTGACACACACACACACTGAAACACACACACTCACACACACACTGACACACACACACTGACAAACACAAACACAGAATGACACACAAACGGACACACACATTGAGACACACACAGACACACACACTGACACACACACACTGACAAACACACACACTGATGCACACACAGACAAACACACACACTGACACACACACTGACACACGCACACACGCAGTGACAAACACACACACTGACACACACACACACGCACACTGACACACACAAAGACGCACGTACACTGATGCGCACACACTGATGCTCACACACATACTGACACACACACACACTGACGCAGACGTGCTGATGCAGATGTACACACTGATGCACACACACACACACTGACGCACACACACACTGACACACACACACTGACGCACACACACTGATGCACACACACTGACACACACACACACACACACTGACACACACATACACTGACACACAATCACACACTGACAAGCACACGCGCACACACTGATGCATACACACGCACACACTGACACACACACACACACACACTGGCACACACACTGACACACACACACACACTGACAAACACACACACTGACACACACTGACGCACATGCACTGATGCGCACACGCTGACACACACACACACACACAGGCACACACACGCTGACACACACACACCCACTGACACACAGACGCAGACATGCTGATGCACACGCACACACTAACGCACACACACACACTCACACTGACACACACACACTGACACACACACACACACACACACACACTGACAAACACACACTCACACATACACACACTCTGATGCACACTCATTGACGCACCCAAGCTGATGCACACACACTGACACACAAACAAACTGACACACACACACACTGACACACACACACACACACTGACAAAATCACACGCCGACAAACACACGCGCACACACTGACACAGACACACACACACGCACTGACACACACACACACTGACACACACACTGACACACACACACACTGACACACACACAATGACGCACACACACTGATGCACACACACTGACACACACACACACTGACACAAACACTGACACACACACACTGACGCACACACACTGATGCTCACACACTGATGCACACACACACACAGTGACACACACATACTCACACATACGCACACTCTGATGCACACTCACTGACGCACCCATGCTGATGCACACACACTGACACACACACACACTGACACACACATACACTGACACACAATCACACACTGACAAACACACACGCACACACTGATGCATACACACACACACACTGACACACACACACACACACACACACACACACACTGACACACACACACACTGACAAACACACACACTGACAAACACACACACTGACACAAACTGACACACATACACTGATGCGCACACGCTGACGCACACACACACTGACACACACACAGACACACACACACTGACGTACACACACTGACACACACACACTGACGCAGAGATGCTGATGCACACGCACACACTAATGCACACACACACTGACACCCACACACTGACACACACACACACACACACAGACACACACACACACTGACAAACATAAACACACTGACAAACACACACACTGACACACACTGACGCACATACACTGATGCGCACATGCTGACGCACACACACACATTGACACACACACACTGACACACGCACCCTGACACACACACACTGACAAACACACAATGACACACACACACAGTCACACACCCACACACTGACACACACACACTGACGCACACACACACACACACACACACACTCACACACACACACTCACACATACACACACTCTGATGCACACTCAATTGACGCACCCATGCTGATGCACACACACTGACACACAAACACGCACACACACTGACACACACACACTCACACATACACACACTCTGATGCACACTCATGGACGCACCCATGCTGATGCACACACACTGACACACAAACACACTGACACACACACACACACACTGACACACGCACACACACACACACACACTGACAAAATCACATGCTGACAAACACACGCGCACACACTGACACATACACACACACACACACTGACACACACGCACTGACACACACACACACTGACACACACACTGACACACACACACACTGACACACACACAATGACGCACACACACTGATGCACACACACTGATGCACACACACACAGTGACACACCCACACAGACACACACACACTGACACACACACTGACACACAAACATTGACACACACACTGACACACACACAGAATCACACTGACACACACACACACTGATACACACACACATTGTCACACTCACAGACACAGACACACTGACACACACACATGACACACACACGCACGGACACACACACTGACACACACACTGTCACACACACTGTCACACACACACACATTCACACTGACTCACACACACTGACACACACAAAAACACACTGACACACACACACTGAAACACACACACACACTGACACACACGCACACATTGACACACTTACAGACACTGACACACTGATACACACACTGACACACACACACTGACACACACACTGACACACACAAACAGAGGCTGACACACACACACTGACACTCACACACACTACACACACACACACACACTGACTCACACACACCAACATACACACTGACACACACAGCCACACACTGACACACACACACACACAATGACACACACACACACTGACACACACCCACACACACACTGTCACACACTGACACACAGGCTGACACACACACACACTCACCGACGTACACACTGACACACTCAAACACACACTGACACACACACGCACTGACACACACACACAGACCCACACACACTGACACACACTGACACACACACACACACAATGACACACAGACACACACTCACACACCCACACACACACACACACACAAAACACACTGTTACACACTGACACACACGCTGACGCACACACACACTGACACACACACTAACACACACACTGACACACACACACACACACACACACACACTGACACACACACACACATTGACACACACACTGAAACATACAGTGACATACACACTGTCACACACACACACAGAAACACACTGACATACACACACTGACACAAACACCCCACACAAACACACACTGAAACACACACTGACATACACACTGACACTCACGGACACTGACACACACACACACTGACATACACACACTGACACACACGCACACACACTGACACACACACGCACACTGACACACACACACACACGCACACTGACACACACACTGACACACAAACAGTGACACACACACTGACACACACACACAGAATCACACTGACACACACACACTCTGACATACACACACTCATTGACACACTCACAGACACAGACACACTGACACACACACACTGACACACACACACTGACACTGACACACACACACACTGACACTCACACACACTGGCACACACACACACACAGACACACACTCACCGACATACACACTGACACACACACAGTGACACACACATACACACACACTGACACACACCCACACACACACACACTGTCACACACTGACACACACGCTGACACACACACACACACTGACTTACACACACCGACATACACACTGACAGACTCAAACACACACTGACACGCACACGCACTGATACACACACACTGAGACCCACACTGATACACAAACACTGACACACACACACACAATGACCCACACACACACACACTCACAAACCCACACACACACACACACACACACACAGTTACACACTGACACACACACTGACACACACACACACACACTGACACACACACTCTAACACACTCACTGACACACATACACTGACACACACACACATTGAATCACACACTGATACACACACACTGACACACACACTGACTAACAGACGGTGACACACACACCGACACACTCACACACAGAAACGCACTGACATACACACTGACACACACACACTGACACACAAACACACACTGACACATTCTGACATACACACTGACACACACGGACACTGACACACACACACACTGACACACACACTGATACACACACACTGACACACCCTGACACACACACACACACACACACACACTGACACACACACACACTGACACACAAACAGTGACACACCAACAGTGACACACACAGTGACATAGACAGACACACAGAAACACACTGATATACACACACACACTGACACACACACATTGACACACTCACAGACACAGACACACTGACACACACACTGATACACACACACTGACACACACACACTGACACACAAAAACAGACACTGACACGCACACACTGACACTCACACACACTGACACACACACACACACTGACACACACACACCGACATACACACTGACACACACAGACACACACTGACACACACACACAATGACACACACACACACACAGACACACACACACACACACTGTCACACACTGACACACACGCTGACACACACACACACACTGACTCACACACACCGACATACACACTGCCAGACTCAAACACACACTGACACGCACACGCACTGATACACACACACTCAGATCCACACTGATACACAAACACTGACACACACACACACACACAATGACACACACACACACACTCACAAACCCACACACACACACACACACATTGTTGCACACTGACACACACGCTGACACACACACACACACTGACACACACACTCTAACACACTCACTAACACACACACACTGACACACACACATTGACACACACACTGATACACACACACTCAGACCCACACACACTGACTAACACACACACACACTGACACACACACTCACTGGTACACGTACTGACACACACACATTGACACACACACACACTGACACACGCACCCCGACTCACACACACTGACGCAGAGATGCTGATGCACACGCACACACTAATGCACACACACACTGACACCCACACACTGACACAAAGACACACACACAGACACACACAAACACACTGACAAACACACACACTGACACACACTGATGCACATACAATGATGCGCACACGCTGACGCACACACACACATTGACACACACACACTGACACACGCACCCTGACACACACACACTGACTAACATACAATGACCCACAAACACACTGACGCACACCCACACACACAGACACACTGACACACACACACACTGATGCCCAAACACTGACACACACACACACTGACGCACACACACACACACTGACGCACGCACACACTGCCACACACACACTGATGCACACACACTGATGCACACACACTGACACACACACACACACACACACTCACACATACACACCCTCTGATGCACACTCATTCACGCACCCATGCTGATGCACACACACTGACACACACACACTGATGCACACACACTGACACACACATACACTGACACACAATCCCACCTTGACAACACACACTGAGGCACATAAACTGATGCGCACACGCTGACGCACACACACTGACACACACACGCTGACGCACACACACACTGATGCACACACAGACAAACACACACACTGACACACACACACTCACACACACACTGACACACACACACTGATGCACACACACTGACACACACACACACTGACACACACTGACACACACACACTGAAACACACACACACACTGACACATATACACTAACAGACACACACTGACAAACACAAACACAGAATGACACACAAACGGACACACACATTGAGACACACACAGACACACACACTGACACACACACACTGACAAACACACACACTGATGCACACACAGACAAACACACACACTGACACACACACTGACACACGCACACATGCAGTGACAAACACACACACTGACACACACACACACGCACACTGACACACACAAAGACGCACGTACACTGATGCGCACACACTGATGCTCACACACATACTGACACACACACACACTGACGCAGACATGCTGATGCAGATGTACACACTGATGCACACACACACACACTGACGCACACACACACTGACACACACACACTGACGCACACACACTGATGCACACACACTGACACACACACACACACACACTGACACACACATACACTGACACACAATCACACACTGACAAGCACACGCGCACACACTGATGCATACACACGCACACACTGACACACACACACACACACACTGGCACACACACTGACACACACACACACACTGACAAACACACACACTGACACACACTGACGCACATGCACTGATGCGCACACGCTGACACACACACACACACACAGGCACACACACGCTGACACACACACCCACTGACACACAGACGCAGACATGCTGATGCACACGCACACACTAACGCACACACACACACTCACACTGACACACACACACTGACACACACACACACACACACACACTGACAAACACACACTCACACATACACACACTCTGATGCACACTCATTGACGCACCCATGCTGATGCACACACACTGACACACAAACAAACTGACACACACACACACTGACACACACACCCACTGACACACAGACGCAGACATGCTGATGCACACGCACACACTAACGCACACACACACACTCACACTGACACACACACACTGACACACACACACACACACACACACTGACAAACACACACTCACACATACACACACTCTGATGCACACTCATTGACGCACCCATGCTGATGCACACACACTGACACACAAACAAACTGACACACACACACACTGACACACACACACACTGACAAAATCACACGCTAACAAACACACGCGCACACACTGACACTTACACACACACACGCACTGACACACACACACTGACACACACACTGACACACACACACACTGACACACACACAATGACGCACACACACTGATGCACACACACTGACACACACATACACTGACACACACACTGACACACACACACTGACGCACACACACTGATGGTCACACACTGATGCACACACACACAGTGACACACACAGACTCACACATACGCACACTCTGATGCACACTCACTGACGCACCCATGCTGATGCACACACACTGACACACACACACACTGACACACACATACACTGACACACAATCACACACTGACAAACACACACGCACACACTGATGCATACACACACACACACACACTGACACACACACACACACACACTGACACACACACACTGACAAACACACACACTGACAAACACACACACTGACACAAACTGACACACATACACTGATGCGCACACGCTGACGCACACACACACACTGACACACACACAGACACACACACACTGACGTACACACACTGACACACACACACTGACGCAGAGATGCTGATGCACACGCACACACTAATGCACACACACACTGACACCCACACACTGACACACACACACACACACACAGACACACACACACTGACAAACATAAACACACTGACAAACACACACACTGACACACACTGACGCACATACACTGATGCGCACACGCTGACGCACACACACACATTGACACACACACACTGACACACGCACCCTGACACACACACACTGACAAACACACAATGACACACACACACACTGTCACACACCCACACACTGACACACACACACACACACTGATGCACAAACACTGACACACACACACTGACGCACACACACACACACACACACACACACACTGACACACACACACTCACACATACACACACTCTGATGCACACTCAATTGACGCACCCATGCTGATGCACACACACTGACACACAAACACGCACACACACTGACACACACACACTCACACATACACACACTCTGATGCACACTCATGGACGCACCCATGCTGATGCACACACACTGACACACAAACACACTGACACACACACACACACACTGACACACGCACACACACACACACACACACTGACAAAATCACACGCTGACAAACACACGCGCACACACTGACACATACACACACACACACACACTGACACACACGCACTGACACACACACACCCACACACTGACACACACACTGACACACACACACACTGACACACACACAATAACGCACACACACTGATGCACACACACTGATGCACACACACACAGTGGCACACACATACTCACACATACGCACACTCTGATGCACACTCACTGACGCACCCATGCTGATGCACACACACTGACACACACACACACTGACACACACATACACTGACACACAATCACACACTGACAAACACACACGCACACACTGATGCATACACACACACTCACTGACACACACACACTGACACACACACACACACACACACTGACAAACACACACAATGACAAACACACACACTGACACAAACTGATGCACATACACTGATGCGCACACGCTGACGCACACACACACACACACAGACACACACACTGACACACACACACTGACGCAGAGATGCTGATGCACACGCACACACTAATGCACACACACACTGACACCCACACACTGACACACACAGAAACACACACACACACTGACAAACACAAACACACTGACAAACACACACACTGACACACACTGACGCACATACACTGATGCGCACACGCTGACGCACACACACACATTGACACACACACACTAACACACGCACCCTGACACACACACACTGACAAACACACACTGACACACACACACACACACTGACAAAATCACACGCTGACAAACACACGCGCACACACTGACACATACACACACACACACACTGACACTCACACTGACACACACACACACTGACACACACACAATAACGCACACACACTGATGCACACACACTGACACACACACACACTGACACACACACTGACGCACACACACTGATGCACACACACTGATGCACACACACACAGTGACACACACATACTCACACATACGCACACTCTGATGCACACTCACTGACGCACCCATGCTGATGCACACACACTGACATACACACTGACACACACATTCACTGACACATAATCACACACTAACAAACACACACGCACACACTGATGCATACACACACACTCACTGACACACACACACACACTGACACACACACACACTGACAAACACACACACTGACAAACACACACACTGACACACACTGACGCACATACACTGATGCGCACACGCTGACGCACACACACACATTGACACACACACACTAACACACGCACCCTGACACACACACACTGACAAACACACACTGACACACACACACACACACACTGACAAAATCACACGCTGACAAACACACGCGCACACACTGACACATACACACACACACACACTGACACTCACACTGACACACACACACACTGACACACACACAATAACGCACACACACTGATGCACACACACTGACACACACACACACTGACACACACACTGACGCACACACACTGATGCACACACACTGATGCACACACACACACAGTGACACACACATACTCACACATACGCACACTCTGATGCACACTCACTGACGCACCCATGCTGATGCACACACACTGACATACACACTGACACACACATTCACTGACACATAATCACACACTAACAAACACACACGCACACACTGATGCATACACACACACTCACTGACACACACACACACACTGACACACACACACACTGACAAACACACACACTGACAAACACACACACTGACACAAACGGACGCACATACACTGATGCGCACACGCTGACGCACACACACACACACTGACACACACACAGACACACACACACTGACACACACACACTGACACACACACACTGACGCAGAGATGCTGATGCACACGCACACACTAATGCACACACACACTGACACCCACACACTGACACACACACACTGACAAACACACAATGACACACACACACACACACTGACACACACCGACACACACACACTGACACACACACACACACACACACACTGACACACACACACTGATGCACACACACTGACACACACACACACTGACACACACTGACACACACACACTGAAACACACACAGAAACTGACACACATACACTGACAGACACACACTGATAAACACAAACAAAGAATGACACACACACACACTGAGACACACATTGAGACACACACAGACGCACACACTGACACACACACACTGACAAACACACACACTGATGCACACACAGACAAACACACACACTGGCACACACGCTGACACACACACACACACAGACACACACACACTGACACACACTGACGCACATGCACTGATGCGCACACGCTGACACACATTCACGCACACAGGCACACACCCACTGACACACACACACAGACGCAGACATGCTGATGCACACGCACACACTAACGCACACACACACACTGACACACAAACTCACACTGACACACACACACTGGCACACACACACTGACTAACACACACACACACACTGACACCACACTCACTGGTACACGTACTGACACACACACATTGACACACACACACTGACACACGCACCCTGACTCACACACACTGACAAACACACAATGACACACACTGGCTCACACCCACACACGCACACATACTGACACACACACACACACTGATGCACACACACTGACACACACACACACACACACACTGACACACACACACTCACACATACATACACTCTGATGCACTCTTTGACGCACCCATGCTGATGCACACACACTGACACACAAACACACTGACACACACACACACTGACACACACACACACTGACAAAATCACACGCTGATAAACACACGCGCACACACTGACACATACACACACACACACACTGACACACACACACACTGACACACACACTGACACACACACACACTGACACACACTGACATACATACACTGATGCGCACACGCTGACGCACACACACACACTGACACACACACAGACACACACACACTGACACACACACACTGACGCAGAGATGCTGATGCACATGCACACATTAATGCACACACACACTGACACCCACACACTGACACACACACACACACACAGACACTGACACACACACACACACACACACACTGACAAACACAAACACACTGACAAACACACACACTGACACACACTGACGCACATACACTGATGCGCACACGCTGACGCACACACACACATTGACACACACACACTGACACACGCACCCTGACACACACACACTGACAAACACACAATGACACAAACACACTGACGGACACCCACACACACAGACACACTGACACACACACACACACACACACTGATGCACAAACACTGACACACACACACTGACGCACACACACACACACTCACCCACACACACACTGCCACACACACACTGACGCACACACAATGATGCACACACACTGACACACACACAGACACACACTCACACATACACACCCTCTGATGCACACTCATTCACGCACCCATGCTGATGCACACACACTGACACACAATCACACATTGACAACACACACTGAGGCACATAAACTGATGCGCACACGCTGACGCACACGCACACACTGACACACACACACTGACGCACAAACACTGACGCACACACACTGATTCACACACAGACAAACACACACACTGACACACACACTCACACACACACTGACACACACACACTGATGCACACACACTGACACACACACATACTGACACACACACACTGAAACACACACACACACTGACACATATACACTGACAGACACACACTGACAAACACAAACACAGAATGACACACAAACGGACACACACATTGAGACACACACAGACACACACACTGACACAAACACACTGACAAACACACACACTGATGCACACACAGACAAACACACACACTGACACACACACACACGCACACTGACACACACACTGACACACACACAGACGCACGTCCACTGATGCACACACACTGACGCACCCATACACACTGACACACACACACACTGACGCACCCATACACACTGACACACACACACACTGACGCAGACATGCTGATGCAGACACACACACTGATGCAGACACACACACTGTTGCACACATACACTGACACACACACACTGACGCACACACGCTGATGCACACACACTGACACACACACACAGACACACACACACTGATGCACACACACTGATGCACACACCCACAGTGACACACACACACTCACAAACGCACACTCTGATGCACACTCACTGACGCACCCATGCTGATGCACACACACTGACACACACACACTGACACACACATACACTGACACACAATCACACACTGACAAACACATACGCACACACTGATGCATACACACACACACACTGACACACACACACACACACTGACACACACACACAAACACACACACTGACGCACATACACTGATGCGCACACGCTGACGCACACACACACTGACACACACACAGACACACACACACAGACACACACACACTGACACACACACACTGACGCAGAGTTGCTGATGCACCCGCACAAACTAATGCACACACACACTGACACCCACACACTGACACACAGACACACACACACACACACTGACACACACACACACTGACAAACACAAACACACTGACAATCACACACACTGACACACACTGATGCACGTACACTGATGCGCACACGCTGACACACACACACACATTGACACACACACACTGACACATGCACCCTGACACACACACACTGACAAACACACAATGACACACACACACACTGACGCACACCCACACACACAGAAACACTGACACACACACACACACACGCACACACAGATGCACAAACACTGACACACGCACTGACGCACACACACACACTGACGCACACACACACTGCCACACACACACTGACGCACACACACTGATGCACACACACTGACACACACTCACACACACACACACACACACTGAAACACTCACACATACACACCCTCTGATGCACACACACTGACACACACATACACTGACACACAATCACACATTGACAACACACACTGAGGCACATAAACTGATGCGCACACGCTGACGCACACGCACACACTGACACACACACACTGACGCACAAACACTGACGCACACACACTGATGCACACACAGACAAACACACACACTGACACACACACACTCACACACACACTGACACACACACACTGATGCACACACACTGAAACACACACACACTGACACACACTGACACACACACACTGAAACACACACACACACTGACACATATACACTGACAGACACACACTGACAAACACAAACACAGAATGTCACACAAACGGACACACACATTGAGACACACACAGACACACACACTGACACACACACTGACAAACACACACACTGATGCACACATAGACAAGCACACACACTGACACACACACACACGCAGTGACACATACACACTGACACACACACACGCACACTGACACACACACTGACACACACACACAGACGCACGTACACTGATGCGCACACACTGACGCACACACACACACACTGACACACACACGCACACGGACGCAGACATGCTGATGCAGACGCACACACTGATGCACACACACACACACACTGACGCACACACACACTGACACACACACCGACGCACACACACTGATGCACACACACTGACACACACACACACACACTGACACACATATACACTGACATACAATCGCACACTGACAAGCACACGCGCACACACTGATGCATACACACACACACACTGGCACACACACTGACACACACACACACACTGACAAACACACACACTGACACACACTGACACACATGCACTGATGCGCACACGCTGACACACACACACACACACACACACAGGCACACACACGCTGACACACACACACCCACTGACACACACACACAGACGCAGACATGCTGATGCACACGCACACACTGACGCACACACACACACTGACACACACACACTCACACTGACACACACACACTGACACACACACACTGACTAACACACACACACACACACACTGACACACACACTCACTGACTCACACCCACACACGCACACACACTGACACACACACACACACACACACACACAGATGCACACACACTGACACACGCACCCTGACACACACACAGAAAAACACACGATGACACACACACACACTGACTCACACCCACACACGCACACACACTGACACACACACACACACACACACACACACTGATGCACACACACTGACACACACACACACACACTCACACATACACACACTCTGATGCACACTCATTGACGCACCCATGCTGATGCACACACAATGACACACACACACACTGACACACACACACACACACACACTGACACACACACACACACACTGACAAAATCACACGCTGACAAACACCCGCGCACACACTGACACATACACACACACAAACTGACACAAACACACTGACACACACACACACACACACTGACACACACACTGACACACACACTCATACTGACAAACACACACACTGACACACACACTGACGCACATACACTGATGAGCACACGCTGAGGGACACACAGACACACACACACACTGAAACACACACACTGACACACACACACACTGACGCAGACATGCTGATGCCCACGCACACACTAATACACACACACACACACACTGACACACACACACTCAGACTGACACACACACACTGACACACACACTCGCATTGACACACACACACACACACACACACACACACACACACACATACACACAGACACACACACACTCACACATACACACACTGATGCACACTCATTGACGCACCCATGCTGATGCACACACACACACACACACATACACTGACACACAATCACACACTGACAAACACACGTGCACACACTGACGCATACACACTGACACACACACACTGACACACACACACTGACACACACACTGACACACACACACTGACACACACACACACTGACGCAGACATGCTGATGCACACGCACACACTGACGCACACATACACACTGACACACACACACACACTGACACACACACACACACTGACACACACACACACACTGACACACACACACTCACACACATTGACACACACACACTGATGCACACATACTGACACACACACATGCTGACACAGACACATTCACACACACACACTGACTAACACACACACACACACACACTGACACACACACTCACTGACTCACACCCACACACGCACACACACTGACACACACACACACAGATGCACACACACTGACACACGCACCCTGACACACACACCGAAGAACACACGATGACACACACACACACTGACTCACACCCACACACGCACACACACTGACACACACACACACACACACACACACTGATGCACACACACTGACACACACACACACACACTCACACATACACACACTCTGATGCACACTCATTGACGCACCCATGCTGATGCACACACAATGACACACACACACACACTGACACACACACACACTGACACACACACACTGACAAAATCACACGCTGACAAACACACATGCACACACTGACACACACACACAAACTGACACACACACACTGACACACACACACACACACACACTGACACACACACTGACACACACACTCATACTGACAAACACACGCACTGACACACACACTGACGCACATACACTGATGCGCACACGCTGAGGGACACACAGACACACACACACTGAAACACACACACTGACACACACACACACTGACGCAGACATGCTGATGCCCACGCACACACTGATGCACACACACACACACTGACACACACACACTCAGACTGACACACACACACTGACACACACACTCACATTGACACACACACACACACTGACGCACAAACACTGACACACACGCACACACACACATTGACGCACACACACACACTGACGCACACACACACTGACACACACACTGATGCACACACACTGATGCATGCACACTGATACACACACACACTGACACACACACACATACACACACTGATGCACACTCATTGACGCACCCATGCTGATGCACACACACACTGACACACACACACAGACACACACATACACTGACACACAATCACACACTGACAAACACACGTGCACACACTGACGCATACACACACACACACTGACACACACACACTGACACACACACACTGACACACACACTGACACTGACACACACACACTGACACACACACACACTGATGCAGACATGCTGATGCACACGCACACACTGACGCACACACACACACTGATGCACACACACTGACACACACACACACACACTCACACATACACACACTCTGATGCACACTCATTGACGCACCCATGCTGATGCACACACAATGACACACACACACACACTGACACACACACACACTGACACACACACACTGACAAAATCACACGCTGACAAACACACATGCACACACTGACACATACACACAAACTGACACACACACACTGACACACACACACACACACACACACTGACACACACACTGACACACACACTCATACTGACAAACACACGCACTGACACACACACTGACGCACATACACTGATGCGCACACGCTGAGGGACACACAGACACACACACACTGAAACACACACACTGACACACACACACACTGACGCAGACATGCTGATGCCCACGCACACACTGATGCACACACACACACACTGACACACACACACTCAGACTGACACACACACACTGACACACACACTCACATTGACACACACACACACACTGACGCACAAACACTGACACACACACACACACACACATTGACGCACACACACACACTGACGCACACACACACTGACACACACACTGATGCACACACACTGATGCTTGCACACTGATACACACACACACTGACACACACACACATACACACACTGATGCACACTCATTGACGCACCCATGCTGATGCACACACACACTGACACACACACACAGACACACACAGACACTGACACACAATCACACACTGACAAACACACGTGCACACACTGACGCATACACACACACACACTGACACACACACACTGACACACACACACTGACACACACACTGACACTGACACACACACACTGACACACACACACACTGATGCAGACATGCTGATGCACACGCACACACTGACGCACACATACACACTGACACACACACACTGACACACACACACACACTAACTCACACACACACACTGACACACACACACTCACACACATTGACACACACACACTGATGCACACATACTGACACACACACATACTGACACACACATTCACACATACACGCACTCTGATGCACACTCACTGACGTACATAGAACAAAGAACAGTACAGCACAAGAAACAGGCCCTTCGGCCCTCCAAACCTGTGCCGCTCCTTGGTCCAACTGGACCAATCGTTTGTATCCCTCCATTCCCAGGCTGCTCATGTGACTTACCAGGTAAGTCCTAAACGATGCCAATGTGCCTACCTCCACCACCCTCCTTGGCAGCGCATTCCAGGCCCCCACCACCGTCTGTGTTAAAGACATCCCTCTGATATCTGAGTTATACTTCGCCCCTCTCACCTTGAGCCCATGACCCCTCATGATCGTCACCTCCGACCTGGGAAAAAGCTTCCCACTGTTCACCCTATCTATACCCTTCATAATATTGTACACCTCTATTAGATCTCCCCTCATTCTCCGTCTTTCCAGGGAGAACAACCCCAGTTTACCAAATCTCTCCTCATAGCTAAGAACCTCCATACCAGGCAACATCCTGGTAAACCTTCTCTGCACTCTCTCTATCGCCTCCACGTCCTCCTGGTAGTGCGGCGACCAGAACTTGACGCAGTACTCCAAATGTGGCCTAACCAGCGTTCTGTACAGCTGCATCATCAGACACCAGCTTTTATACTCTATACCCCGTCCTATAAAGGCAAGCATACCATATGCCTTCTTCACCACCTTCTCCACCTGTGTTGCCACCTTCAAGGATTTGTGGACTTGCACACCTAGGTCCCTCTGTGTTTCTATACTCCTGATGACTCTGCCGTTTATTGTATAACTCCCCCCTACATTATTTCTTCCAAAATGCATCACTTCGCATTTATCCGGATTAAATTCCATCTGCCACCTCTCTGCCCAATTTTCCAGCCTATCTATAGCCTGCTGTATTGCCCGACAATGCTCTTCACTATCCGCAAGTCCAGCCATCTTCGTGTCATCCACAAACTTGCTGATTACACCAGTTACACCTTCTTCCAAATCATTTATATATATCACAAATAGCAGAGGTCCCAGTACAGAGCCCTGCGGAACACCACTGGTCACAGACCTCCAGCCGGAAAAAGACACTTCGACCACTACCCTCTGTCTCCTATGGCCAAGCCAGTTCTCCACCCATCTAGCCACTTCTCCTTGTATCCCATGAGCCTTAACCTTCTTAACCAACCTGCCATGTGGGACTTTGTCAAATGCCTTACTGAAATCCATATAGACGACATCCATGGCCCTTCCTTCATCAACCATTTTTGTCACTTCCTCAAAAAACTCCACCAAATTTGTAAGGCACGACCTCCCTCTTACAAAACCATGCTGTCTGTCACTAATGAGATTGTTCCGTTCTAAATGCACATACATCCTGTCTCTAAGAATCCTCTCTAACAACTTCCCTACCACGGACGTCAAGCTCACCGGCCTATAATTTCCTGGGTTATCCCTGCTACCCTTCTTAAACAACGGGACCACATTCGCTATCCTCCAATCCTCAGGGACATCACCCGTGTCCATAGAAGCGACAAAGATTTCCGTCAGAGGCCCAGCAATTTCATCTCTCGTCTCCATAGGCATGCAGATGCACACACACTGACACATATATACACTGACACAGACACACACACTGACAAACACAGACACACACACACTGACGCACATACACTGATGCGCACACGCTGATGCTCACACACACACTAACACACACACACTGACACACACACACTGACACACACACACTGACGCAGACATGCGGATGCACACGCACACAATAATACACACACACTGACACACACACACTCACACTGACACACACACACTGACACACACACACTGACAAACACACACACCGATGCACACACAGACAAACACACACACTGACACACACAAACACTGATACACACACTAACACACACACAAACACACACACACACTGTCACATATGCACAGACAGACACACACTGACAAACGCAAACACACAATGACAGACACACACACTGACACACACACACACACACACACACATTGAGACACACGCAGACACACACACTGACACACACACACTGACAAACACACACACTGATGCACACACAGACAAACACACACACTGACACAGACACTGACACACACACACGCAGACAAACACACACACTGACACACACACACACACACACACTGGCACACACACTGACACACACACTGACGCACATACACTGATGCGCACACACTGACGCACACACACACACACTGACACACGCACTGACACACACATACACTGACGCAGATATGCTGATGCACACGTACACACTGACACACACACACACTGACACACACACACACTGACACACACACTGACGGCACACACTGATGCACGCACACTGACACACACACACACTGACACACACATACAGACACATGCACACTGATGCACACACACACACAGTGACACACTGACACGGACACACACACTGACGCACACACTCACTGGTACACGTAGTGACACACACACATTGACACACACACACTGACACACGTACCCTTACACACACAAACTGACAAACACACAATGACACATACACACACTGACACCCACCCACACACACTGACACACTGACACACACACACAATGACAAACACACTGACACGCACACTTACACACACACTGACACACACACACACACTGACTCACATGCACTGACACACACACACACACACTGACACACACACTGATACACACGCTGACACACACAGGCACACTGACACACACACAGACACACACGCGCACTGATACACACACCGACACACACACACACACAATGATGCACACACGCACACTGACACACAGACTGACACACACACTGACACCCACACTGACACACACACACACACTGACACACACAGTGGCACACATACACTGACTCACGCACACTGACCCACACACACAGTGACATACACACACAGACGTACACATACTGACACACACACAGTGACACACGCACACTGATGCACACACACACTGACAGACACACACACACTGAAACACACACACACACTGACAAACACACACACCCACTGACACACACACACTGTCACACGGACACACTCACACACACACACTGACACACACACACTGACACACACTCACTGACACACACACACTGACGCACACACACTGATGCACACACACTGACACACAGACACACTGATACACACACAAACACACTGACACACACACACTGACACACACACGCTGACGCACACACACTGATGCACACACAATGACACACACACACTGACACACACGCACAGACACACACACACACTCACACACACAATGATGCACACTGACACACATGCACTGACACACACACACACACACACAGACACACACAGACTGACACACACACTGACACACACTCACACACTGACACACACACACACTGACACACACACATACTGACACATGCACACCGACTCGCGCACACTGACACACACATAGACACGGACACTGACACACACACACTGATGCACGCACACTGACACACGCACACACACTGACACACACACACACACTGACACACAGACTGACACACACACTAACACACACACTGACACACATACACTCACTGACACACACACACAGTGGCATACGTACACTGACTCACGCACACTGACCCACACACACACTGACACACACACACTGACAACGCACACTGACACACACACACTTCTGCACACACACACGCACACACACACACTGACACACACACACTGACACATGCACACTGACACACGCACACACACTGACAAACAGACTGACGCACACGCTAACACGCACACACACACACACACACTGGCAGACGTACACCGACTCATGCACACTGACCCACACACACACTGACACACACACACTGACACACGCACACACACTGACAAACAGACTGACACACACGCTAACACGCACACACACACACACACACTGGCAGACGTACACCGACTCATGCACACTGACCCACACGCACTGTCACACGGACACACTCACACACACACACTGACACACACACACTGACACACACTCACTGACACACACACACTGACGCACACACACTGATGCACACACACTGACACACAGACACACTGACACACACACAAACACACTGACACACACACACTGACACACACACGCTGACGCACACACACTGATGCACACACAATGACACACACACACTGACACACACGCACAGACACACACACACACTCACACACACAATGATGCACACTGACACACATGCACTGACACACACACACACACACACACAGACACACACAGACTGACACACACACTGACACACACTCACACACTGACGCACACACACTGATGCACACACACTGACACACAGACACACTGACACACACACAAACACACTGACACACACACACTGACACACACACGCTGACGCACACACACTGATGCACACACAATGACACACACACACTGACACACACGCACAGACACACACACACACTCACACACACAATGATGCACACTGACACACATGCACTGACACACACACACACACACACAGACACACACAGACTGACACACACACTGACACACACTCACACACTGACACACACACACACTGACACACACACATACTGACACATGCACACCGACTCGCGCACACTGACACACACATAGACACGGACACTGACACACACTGATGCACGCACACTGACACACGCACACACACTGACACACAGACTGACACACACACTAACACACACACTGACACACATACACTCACTGACACACACACACAGTGGCATACGTACACTGACTCACGCACACTGACCCACACACACACTGACACACACACACTGACAACGCACACTGACACACACACACTTCTGCACACACACACGCACACACACACACTGACACACACACACTGACACATGCACACTGACACACGCACACACACTGACAAACAGACTGACACACACGCTAACACGCACACACACACACACACACTGGCAGATGTACACCGACTCATGCACACTGACCCACACACACACTGACACACACACACTGACACACGCACACACACTGACAAACAGACTGACACACACGCTAACACGCACACACACACACACACACTGGCAGACGTACACCGACTCATGCACACTGACCCACACGCACACTGACAAACACACACTTCTGCACGCAAACACACACACACACTGACACACACACCGACGCTCACACACTGACGCACACACTGACACACACACACTGACACACATACACTGACACACACACAACCACTGAGACACATACACACACTGACGCACACACTGACTGACACCCACCCACTGACACACACACTGACGCACACACAGACAGACAGACACTGACATACACACACAGACACTGACACACACACACACACAAGGACACACAGTGACATACACACACAGACGTACACACACTGACACACACACACACTGACACACGCACACTGATGCACACACACACTGACAGACACACACACTGAAACACACACACATACTGGCAAACACCCACACCCACTGACACACACACAATGTCACACAGACACACTGACGAACACACACACACTGACACACACACACGAACACACTGACACACACACACTGACACAGACACTGACGTGCACACACTGACACACACACACACACACTGACACATGCACATTGACAGACACACACACACTGACACACACACTCCCTGACAAACACACACACCCACTGACACACACACACTGAGACACACATACCGACACACACACACTGACGCAGACACGCTGATGCACACACACACACTGACGCACACACACTCAAGTCCAGCCATCTTCGTGTCATCCACAAACTTGCTGATTACACCAGTTACACCTTCTTCCAAATCATTTATATATATCACAAATAGCAGAGGTCCCAGTACAGAGCCCTGCGGAACACCACTGGTCACAGACCTCCAGCCGGAAAAAGACACTTCGACCACTACCCTCTGTCTCCTATGGCCAAGCCAGTTCTCCACCCATCTAGCCACTTCTCCTTGTATCCCATGAGCCTTAACCTTCTTAACCAACCTGCCATGTGGGACTTTGTCAAATGCCTTACTGAAATCCATATAGACGACATCCATGGCCCTTCCTTCATCAACCATTTTTGTCACTTCCTCAAAAAACTCCACCAAATTTGTAAGGCACGACCTCCCTCTTACAAAACCATGCTGTCTGTCACTAATGAGATTGTTCCGTTCTAAATGCACATACATCCTGTCTCTAAGAATCCTCTCTAACAACTTCCCTACCACGGACGTCAAGCTCACCGGCCTATAATTTCCTGGGTTATCCCTGCTACCCTTCTTAAACAACGGGACCACATTCGCTATCCTCCAATCCTCAGGGACATCACCCGTGTCCATAGAAGCGACAAAGATTTCCGTCAGAGGCCCAGCAATTTCATCTCTCGTCTCCATAGGCATGCAGATGCACACACACTGACACATATATACACTGACACAGACACACACACTGACAAACACAGACACACACACACTGACGCACATACACTGATGCGCACACGCTGATGCTCACACACACACTAACACACACACACTGACACACACACACTGACACACACACACTGACGCAGACATGCGGATGCACACGCACACAATAATACACACACACTGACACACACACACTCACACTGACACACACACACTGACACACACACACTGACAAACACACACACCGATGCACACACAGACAAACACACACACTGACACACACAAACACTGATACACACACTAACACACACACAAACACACACACACACTGTCACATATGCACAGACAGACACACACTGACAAACGCAAACACACAATGACAGACACACACACTGACACACACACACACACACACACACATTGAGACACACGCAGACACACACACTGACACACACACACTGACAAACACACACACTGATGCACACACAGACAAACACACACACTGACACAGACACTGACACACACACACGCAGACAAACACACACACTGACACACACACACACACACTGGCACACACACTGACACACACACTGACGCACATACACTGATGCGCACACACTGACGCACACACACACACACTGACACACGCACTGACACACACATACACTGACGCAGATATGCTGATGCACACGTACACACTGACACACACACACACTGACACACACACACACTGACACACACACTGACGGCACACACTGATGCACGCACACTGACACACACACACACTGACACACACATACAGACACATGCACACTGATGCACACACACACACAGTGACACACTGACACGGACACACACACTGACGCACACACTCACTGGTACACGTAGTGACACACACACATTGACACACACACACTGACACACGTACCCTTACACACACAAACTGACAAACACACAATGACACATACACACACTGACACCCACCCACACACACTGACACACTGACACACACACACAATGACAAACACACTGACACGCACACTTACACACACACTGACACACACACACACACTGACTCACATGCACTGACACACACACACACACACTGACACACACACTGATACACACGCTGACACACACAGGCACACTGACACACACACAGACACACACGCGCACTGATACACACACCGACACACACACACACACAATGATGCACACACGCACACTGACACACACATACACTGAAACACGCACACACACTGACACACAGACTGACACACACACTGACACCCACACTGACACACACACACACACTGACACACACAGTGGCACACATACACTGACTCACGCACACTGACCCACACACACAGTGACATACACACACAGACGTACACATACTGACACACACACAGTGACACACGCACACTGATGCACACACACACTGACAGACACACACACACTGAAACACACACACACACTGACAAACACACACACCCACTGACACACACACACTGTCACACGGACACACTCACACACACACACTGACACACACACACTGACACACACTCACTGACACACACACACTGACGCACACACACTGATGCACACACACTGACACACAGACACACTGATACACACACAAACACACTGACACACACACACTGACACACACACGCTGACGCACACACACTGATGCACACACAATGACACACACACACTGACACACACGCACAGACACACACACACACTCACACACACAATGATGCACACTGACACACATGCACTGACACACACACACACACACACAGACACACACAGACTGACACACACACTGACACACACTCACACACTGACACACACACACACTGACACACACACATACTGACACATGCACACCGACTCGCGCACACTGACACACACATAGACACGGACACTGACACACACACACTGATGCACGCACACTGACACACGCACACACACTGACACACACACACACACTGACACACAGACTGACACACACACTAACACACACACTGACACACATACACTCACTGACACACACACACAGTGGCATACGTACACTGACTCACGCACACTGACCCACACACACACTGACACACACACACTGACAACGCACACTGACACACACACACTTCTGCACACACACACGCACACACACACACTGACACACACACACTGACACATGCACACTGACACACGCACACACACTGACAAACAGACTGACGCACACGCTAACACGCACACACACACACACACACTGGCAGACGTACACCGACTCATGCACACTGACCCACACACACACTGACACACACACACTGACACACGCACACACACTGACAAACAGACTGACACACACGCTAACACGCACACACACACACACACACTGGCAGACGTACACCGACTCATGCACACTGACCCACACGCACTGTCACACGGACACACTCACACACACACACTGACACACACACACTGACACACACTCACTGACACACACACACTGACGCACACACACTGATGCACACACACTGACACACAGACACACTGACACACACACAAACACACTGACACACACACACTGACACACACACGCTGACGCACACACACTGATGCACACACAATGACACACACACACTGACACACACGCACAGACACACACACACACTCACACACACAATGATGCACACTGACACACATGCACTGACACACACACACACACACACAGACACACACAGACTGACACACACACTGACACACACTCACACACTGACGCACACACACTGATGCACACACACTGACACACAGACACACTGACACACACACAAACACACTGACACACACACACTGACACACACACGCTGACGCACACACACTGATGCACACACAATGACACACACACACTGACACACACGCACAGACACACACACACACTCACACACACAATGATGCACACTGACACACATGCACTGACACACACACACACACACACAGACACACACAGACTGACACACACACTGACACACACTCACACACTGACACACACACACACTGACACACACACATACTGACACATGCACACCGACTCGCGCACACTGACACACACATAGACACGGACACTGACACACACTGATGCACGCACACTGACACACGCACACACACTGACACACAGACTGACACACACACTAACACACACACTGACACACATACACTCACTGACACACACACACAGTGGCATACGTACACTGACTCACGCACACTGACCCACACACACACTGACACACACACACTGACAACGCACACTGACACACACACACTTCTGCACACACACACGCACACACACACACTGACACACACACACTGACACATGCACACTGACACACGCACACACACTGACAAACAGACTGACACACACGCTAACACGCACACACACACACACACACACTGGCAGATGTACACCGACTCATGCACACTGACCCACACACACACTGACACACACACACTGACACACGCACACACACTGACAAACAGACTGACACACACGCTAACACGCACACACACACACACACACTGGCAGACGTACACCGACTCATGCACACTGACCCACACGCACACTGACAAACACACACTTCTGCACGCAAACACACACACACACTGACACACACACCGACGCACACACACTGACGCACACACTGACACACACACACTGACACACATACACTGACACACACACAACCACTGAGACACATACACACACTGACGCACACACTGACTGACACCCACCCACTGACACACACACTGACGCACACACAGACAGACAGACACTGACATACACACACAGACACTGACACACACACACACACAAGGACACACAGTGACATACACACACAGACGTACACACACTGACACACACACACACTGACACACGCACACTGATGCACACACACACTGACAGACACACACACTGAAACACACACACATACTGGCAAACACCCACACCCACTGACACACACACAATGTCACACAGACACACTGACGAACACACACACACTGACACACACACACGAACACACTGACACACACACACTGACACAGACACTGACGTGCACACACTGACACACACACACACACACTGACACATGCACATTGACAGACACACACACACTGACACACACACTCCCTGACAAACACACACACCCACTGACACACACACACTGAGACACACATACCGACACACACACACTGACGCAGACACGCTGATGCACACACACACACTGACGCACACACACTCACACACTGTCACACACACACTGACACACACACACAGACGCACACACACTGACGCACACACAGTGACATACACACACAGACGTACACACACTGACACACTGACACACACACACACACTGACACACGCACACTGATGCACACACACACACACACACTGACAGACACACACTGAAACACACACACACGCACTGGCAAACACCAACACCCACTGACACACACACACTGTCACACAGACACACTGACACACACTCACACTGACACCAACACTCTGATGCACACACACACACTGACGCACACAGAGACACTGACACACATACGCGAACACACTGACACACACACTGACACAGACACTGACTTACACACACTGACACACACACACACACTGACACATGCACACTGACAGACACACACACACACTGACACACACACACCCTGACAAACACACACACCCACTGACACACACACAATGAGACACACATACCGACACACACACACTGACGCAGACACGCTGTTGCACACGCACACACTGGCGCACCCACACTCACACATTGACACACACTGACACACACACACACAGACGCACACACACTGACGCACACACACTGACACACACACTGACGCACACACACAGACACACACACACACAGACTGACGCAAACACTCTGATGCACACCCGCTGATGCACACACACCTACACACACACACACTGACACACACTGACACTGTAACACAATCACACACTGACAAACACACGCACACACACACTGACGCACATACACTGATGCGCACACGCTGATGCTCACACACACACTAACACACACACACTGACACACACACACTGACACACACACACTGACGCAGACATGCGGATGCACACGCACACAATAATACACACACACTGACACACACACACTCACACTGACACACACACACTGACACACACACACTGACAAACACACACACCGATGCACACACAGACAAACACACACACTGACACACACAAACACTGATACACACACTAACACACACACAAACACACACACACACTGTCACATATGCACAGACAGACACACACTGACAAACGCAAACACACAATGACAGACACACACACTGACACACACACACACACACACACATTGAGACACACGCAGACACACACACTGACACACACACACTGACAAACACACACACTGATGCACACACAGACAAACACACACACTGACACAGACACTGACACACACACACGCAGACAAACACACACACTGACACACACACACACACACACACTGGCACACACACTGACACACACACTGACGCACATACACTGATGCGCACACACTGACGCACACACACACACACTGACACACGCACTGACACACACATACACTGACGCAGATATGCTGATGCACACGTACACACTGACACACACACACACTGACACACACACACACTGACACACACACTGACGGCACACACTGATGCACGCACACTGACACACACACACACTGACACACACATACAGACACATGCACACTGATGCACACACACACACAGTGACACACTGACACGGACACACACACTGACGCACACACTCACTGGTACACGTAGTGACACACACACATTGACACACACACACTGACACACGTACCCTTACACACACAAACTGACAAACACACAATGACACATACACACACTGACACCCACCCACACACACTGACACACTGACACACACACACAATGACAAACACACTGGCACGCACACTTACACACACACTGACACACACACACACACTGACTCACATGCACTGACACACACACACACACACTGACACACACACTGATACACACGCTGACACACACAGGCACACTGACACACACACAGACACACACGCGCACTGATACACACACCGACACACTCACACACACAATGATGCACACACGCACACTGACACACACATACACTGAAACACGCACACACACTGACACACAGACTGACACACACACTGACACCCACACTGACACACACACACACACTGACACACACAGTGGCACACATACACTGACTCACGCACACTGACCCACACACACAGTGACATACACACACAGACGTACACATACTGACACACACACAGTGACACACGCACACTGATGCACACACACACTGACAGACACACACACACTGAAACACACACACACACTGACAAACACACACACCCACTGACACACACACACTGTCACACGGACACACTCACACACACACACTGACACACACACACTGACACACACTCACTGACACACACACACTGACGCACACACACTGATGCACACACACTGACACACAGACACACTGATACACACACAAACACACTGACACACACACACTGACACACACACGCTGACGCACACACACACTGATGCACACACAATGACACACACACACTGACACACACGCACAGACACACACACACACTCACACACACAATGATGCACACTGACACACATGCACTGACACACACACACACACACACAGACACACACAGACTGACACACACACTGACACACACTCACACACTGACACACACACACACTGACACACACACATACTGACACATGCACACCGACTCGCGCACACTGACACACACATAGACACGGACACTGACACACACACACTGATGCACGCACACTGACACACGCACACACACTGACACACACACACACACTGACACACAGACTGACACACACACTAACACACACACTGACACACATACACTCACTGACACACACACACAGTGGCATACGTACACTGACTCACGCACACTGACCCACACACACACTGACACACACACACTGACAACGCACACTGACACACACACACTTCTGCACACACACACGCACACACACACACTGACACACACACACTGACACATGCACACTGACACACGCACACACACTGACAAACAGACTGACGCACACGCTAACACGCACACACACACACACACACTGGCAGACGTACACCGACTCATGCACACTGACCCACACACACACTGACACACACACACTGACACACGCACACACACTGACAAACAGACTGACACACACGCTAACACGCACACACACACACACACACTGGCAGACGTACACCGACTCATGCACACTGACCCACACGCACTGTCACACGGACACACTCACACACACACACTGACACACACACACTGACACACACTCACTGACACACACACACTGACGCACACACACTGATGCACACACACTGACACACAGACACACTGACACACACACAAACACACTGACACACACGCACTGACACACACACGCTGACGCACACACACTGATGCACACACAATGACACACACACACTGACACACACGCACAGACACACACACACACTCACACACACAATGATGCACACTGACACACATGCACTGACACACACACACACACACAGACACACACAGACTGACACACACACTGACACACACTCACACACTGACGCACACACACTGATGCACACACACTGACACACAGACACACTGACACACACACAAACACACTGACACACACACACTGACACACACACGCTGACGCACACACACTGATGCACACACAATGACACACACACACTGACACACACGCACAGACACACACACACACTCACACACACAATGATGCACACTGACACACATGCACTGACACACACACACACACACACAGACACACACAGACTGACACACACACTGACACACACTCACACACTGACACACACACACACTGACACACACACATACTGACACATGCACACCGACTCGCGCACACTGACACACACATAGACACGGACACTGACACACACTGATGCACGCACACTGACACACGCACACACACTGACACACAGACTGACACACACACACTGACACACATACACTGACACACACACAACCACTGAGACACATACACACACTGACGCACACACTGACTGACACCCACCCACTGACACACACACTGACGCACACACAGACAGACAGACACTGACATACACACACAGACACTGACACACACACACACACAAGGACACACAGTGACATACACACACAGACGTACACACACTGACACACACACACACTGACACACGCACACTGATGCACACACACACTGACAGACACACACACTGAAACACACACACATACTGGCAAACACCCACACCCACTGACACACACACAATGTCACACAGACACACTGACGAACACACACACACTGACACACACACACGAACACACTGACACACACACACTGACACAGACACTGACGTGCACACACTGACACACACACACACACACTGACACATGCACATTGACAGACACACACACACTGACACACACACTCCCTGACAAACACACACACCCACTGACACACACACACTGAGACACACATACCGACACACACACACTGACGCAGACACGCTGATGCACACACACACACTGACGCACACACACTCACACACTGTCACACACACACTGACACACACACACAGACGCACACACACTGACGCACACACAGTGACATACACACACAGACGTACACACACTGACACACTGACACACACACACACACTGACACACGCACACTGATGCACACACACACACACACACTGACAGACACACACTGAAACACACACACACGCACTGGCAAACACCAACACCCACTGACACACACACACACTGTCACACAGACACACTGACACACACTCACACTGACACCAACACTCTGATGCACACACACACACTGACGCACACACGCGAACACACTGACACACACACTGACACAGACACTGACTTACACACACTGACACACACACACACACTGACACATGCACACTGACAGACACACACACACACTGACACACACACACCCTGACAAACACACACACCCACTGACACACACACAATGAGACACACATACCGACACACACACACTGACGCAGACACGCTGTTGCACACGCACACACTGGCGCACCCACACTCACACATTGACACACACTGACACACACACACACAGACGCACACACACTGACGCACACACACTGACACACACACTGACGCACACACACAGACACACACACACACAGACTGACGCAAACACTCTGATGCACACCCGCTGATGCACACACACCTACACACACACACACACTGACACACACTGACACTGTAACACAATCACACACTGACAAACACACGCACACACACTGACGCAAACACACACGCACTGACATACATACATTGACACACACACACTGACACACGCACACTGACACACACACACTGACAAACACAAACACACAATGACACACACACACACACACACTGACACACACACACACACACACAGACACACACACTCACACACAAACACAATGATGCACACTGACACACATGCACTGACAGACACACACACACACCTTGTCACACGCAGACTGACACAGACTGACACAGGCACACTGACACACACACAGACACACTGACACACAAACATACTGACACATGCACACCGACTCGAGCACACACACACACACTGAGACATGCACACAGACACACACACGCACACTGACACACACACTGATACACACACACACTGACACACTGACACCGACACACACACACTGACATACATACTGACACGCACACTAACACACACACTGACACACACACACACAGACACAAACACACACATTGACACACGCACACTGACTCACTCACATTGACATACACACACACTGACACACACACACACTGACACACGCACACTGACACACACACACTTCTTCACACACACACACCAACACGCACACACATTGACACACATACTGACACACACACTGACACACACACACACTGGCACACACACACTGACACACAGACTTACACACACACTAACACACACTTACACGCACACAATGAGACATGCACACTGACTCACGCACACTGACACACACACTCACGACACACACACACTGAAACACACACAAACATCGACTGGCACAATACACTGACGCACACACACTGGCACACACACACACACACACTGACACCGACACACACACACTGACACACAGACTGACACACACACTAACACACACACTGACACACACACACACTGACACACACTGACACACAATCACACACTGACAAACACACGCACACACACTGACGCATACACACACGCACTGACATACACACATTGACACCCACACACTGACACACGCACACTGACACACACACTGACAGCACAAACACACCCTGACACACGCAGACTGACACACACACAGACACACTGACACACACACACACACTGACACACACACACACTGACACACACACACACTGACACACACACACACACACTGGCACACTGACAGCGACACACACACACTGACACAAAGACTGACACACACACTAACACACACGCTGACACACACACACACACTGACACACACACTGACACACGCACACTGACTCACGCACACCGACACACACTGACATACACACACTGACACACGCGCACTGACACACACCCTTCGGCACACACACACCAACACACACACACACTCACACACACACTGACACACACACTGACACAAACACACTGACACACACACACTGACACACACACACACACCCACTGACACACGCACAATGACAAACACACTGACACACTCTGACACACACACTGGCACACACACACACACTGACACACATGCACTGACACACACACACTGACACACACACACCCTGACACACACACTGACACACACACAGTGACACACACGCACTGACGCACATACACTGATGCACACACACAAACATGCACTGACACACACACACACCCACACACACACATACTGGTACACATAATGACACACAGACATTGACACACACACTGACACCCGCACACTGACACACTCACGCTGACAAACACAAACACACAATGACACACACACACACTGACACACACACACACACTGATGCACACGCACTGACGCACACACAGTGACATACAGACACTGACATACACACACTGACACACACTGACACATGCACACTGACGCACACACCCACACTGACACAGACACACACACATTGACACACACACACTGACAACACACACACACCCACTGACCCACACACACTGACACAGACACACACACTGGCACAAACACTGACACATACACTCAAATGCACTCTGATGCACGCACACAGACACCCACACTGACGCACACACACTGATGCACGCACACATGGACACTCACCCACACCCACAAACTGACACACGCACACACTCATACTGACACACAAACATACACTGACACACACACTTTCACACACACTGACATACACACACGCAAACACTGACACACACGCACTGGTCCGCACACACACACACACCAACCCACGCACAGACACACACACACTGACGCACACACATTGACGTAAACATAGACACACACACACACTGACACATGCACACTGATGCACATACTTACACTGACACACTGACACGGACACACACACACTGACACACGCACACTGGCACGCACGCACCCACTGACACACACAGATTGACACACACACTGACACACACACAGACAGACTGACACTCAAACACACACACTGACGCACGCACACACACAGACACACACACTGACACACACACACACAGACACTGACACACACATGGACGCACACACAAACTGACACACACACTGCCACACACACACTGCCACACACACACACACTGACAACACACACACCCACTGACCCACACACACTGACACAGACACACACACTGGCACAAACACTGACACATACACTCAAATGCACACTGATGCACGCACACAGACACACACACTGACGCACACACACTGATGCACGCACACACTCATACTGACACACAAACATACACTGACACACACACTTTCACACACACTGACATACACACATGCAAACACTGACACACACACACTGGTCCGCACACACACACACACACCAACACACGCACAGACACACACACACTGACGCACACACATTGATGTAAACATAGACACACACACACACTGACACATGCACACTGATGCACACACTTACACTGACACACTGACACGGACACACACACACTGACACACACACACTGGCACGCACGCACCTACTGACACACACAGATTGACACACACACTGACACTGACACACACACACTGACACACACACACACACACTGACATACACACACTGACACACGCACACTGACACACACACACACAGACACTGACACTGACACACACATGGACGCACACACACACTGACACACACACTGCCACACACACACACACTGACAACACCCACACCCACTGACCCACACACACTGACACAGACACACACACTGGCACAAACACTGACACATACACTCAAATGCACACTGATGCACGCACACAGACACACACACTGACGCACACACACTGATGCACGCACACATGCACACTCACCCACACCCCCACAAACTGACACACGCACACACTCATACTGACACACAAACATACACTGACACACACACTTTCACACACACTGACATACACACACGCAAACACTGACACACACACACAGGTCCGCACACACACACACACCAACACACGCACAGACACACACACACTGACGCACACACATTGATGTAAACATAGACAAACACACACACTGACACATGCACACTGATGCACACACTTACACTGACACACTGACACGGACACACACACACTGACACACACACACTGGCACGCACGCACCAACTGACACACACAGATTGACACACACACTGACACTGACACACACACACTGACACACACACATACACTGACATACACACACTGACACACGCACACTGACACACACACACTTCGGCACACACACACACCAACACACACACACACACACACTCACACACACACTGAAACACACACTGACACAAACACACTGACACACACACACTGACACAAACACACACACACAATGACAAACACACTGACACACACTGACACACACACTGGCACACACACACACACTGACACACATGCACTGAGAAACACAGACCCTGACACACACATTGACACACACACAAACACACTGACACACACACAGTGACACACACGCACTGACGCACATACACTGATGCACACACACAAACATGCACTGACACACACACACACTCACACACACACACATACTGGTACACATAATGACACACAGACATTGACACACACACTGACACCCGCACACTGACACACACACGCTGACAAACACAAACACACAATGACACACACACACACACACACACTGATGCACACGCACTGACGCACACACACGCACACTGACATACACACACACAGAGACACACACAGTGACATACACACACTGACATACACACACTGACACACACTGACACATGCACACTGACGCACACACCCACACTGACACAGACACACACACATTGACACACACACTGACAACACACACACCCACTGACCCACACACACTGACACAGACACACACACTGGCACAAACACTGACACATACACTCACATGCACACTGATGCACGCACACAGACACACACACTGGCACAAACACTGACATATACACTCACATGCACACTGATGCACGCACACAGACATACACACTGACGCACACACACTGATGCACGCACACATGCACACTCACTCACAAACTGACACACGCACACACTCATACTGACACACAAACATACACTGACACACACACTTTCACAAACACTGACACACACACACGCAAACACTGACACACACACACTGATCCGCACACACACACACACCAACACACGCACAGACACACACACACTGACGCACACACATTGACGTAAACATAGACACACACACACACTGACACATGCACACTGATGCACACACTTACACTGACACACTGACACGGACACACACACACTGACACACACACACGGACACGGACACACGCACTGACACACACACACTGACACACACACAATGACAAACACACTGACACACACTGACACACACACTGGCACACACACAATGACAAACACACTGACACACACTGACACACACACTGGCACACACACACACACACTGACACACATGCACTGAGAAACACACACCCTGACACACACACTGACACACACACAAACACACTGACACACACACAGTGACACACACGCACTGACGCACATACACTGATGCACACACACAAACATGCACTGAAACACACACACACACTCACACACACACATACTGGTACACATAATGACACACAGACATTGACACACACACTGACACCCTCACACTGACACACACACGCTGACAATCACAAACACACAATGACACACACACACACACACACACACTGATGCACACGCACTGACGCACACACACGCACACTGACATACACACACACAGACACACACACAGTGACATACACACACTGACATACACACACTGACACACACTGACACATGCACACTGACGCACACACCCACACTGACACAGACACACACACATTGACACACACACACTGACACACACACTGACACACACAGACTGACACACACACTGACACACACACTGACACACACACACAGGCACACTGACACACACACATACTGTCACATGCACACCGACGCGCGCGCACTGACACACAAACACTGACACATGCACACTGACACACACACACACTGACACACACACACACTGACACACATATACACACTGGCACACTGACAGCGACACACACACACTGACACAAAGACTGACACACACACTAACACACGCTGACACACACACTGACACACGCACACTGACTCACGCACACCGACACACACTGACATACACACACTGACACACGCGCACTGACACACACACACTTCGGCACACACACACACCAACACACACACACACTCACACACACACTGACACACACACTGACACGAACACACTGACACACACACACTGACACACACACTCACTGACACACACACAATGACAAACACACTGACACACTCTGACACACACACTGGCACACACACACACACACTGACACACATGCACTGACACACACACACTGACACACACACACCCTGACACACACACTGACACACACACAAACACACTCACACACACACAGTGACACACACGCACTGACGCACATACACTGATGCACACACACAAACATGCACTGACACACACACACACTCACACACACACATACTGGTACACATAATGACACACAGACATTGACACACACACTGACACCCGCACACTGACACACATACGCTGACAAACACAAACACACAATGACACACACACACTGACACACACACACACACACACACTGATGCACACGCACTGACGCACACACAGTGACATACACACACTGACATTCACACATTGACACACACTGACACATGCACACTGACGCACACACCCACACTGACACAGACACACACACATTGACACACACACACTGACAACACACACACCCACTGACCCACACACACTGACACAGACACACACACTGGCACAAACACTGACACATACACTCAAATGCACACTGATGCACGCACACAGACACCCACACTGACGCACACACACTGATGCACGCACACATGGACACTCACCCACACCCACAAACTGACACACGCACACACTCATACTGACACACAAACATACACTGACACACACACTTTCACACACACTGACATACACACACGCAAACACTGACACACACACACTGGTCCGCACACACACACACACCAACACACGCACAGACACACACACACTGGCACGCACGCACCCACTGACACACACAGATTGGCACACACACTGACACACACACAGACAGACTGACACTCAAACACACACACTGACGCACGCACACACACAGACACACACACTGACACACACACACACAGACACTGACACACACATGGACGCACACACAAACTGACACACACACTGCCACACACACACTGCCACACACACACACACTGACAACACACACACCCACTGACCCACACACACTGACACAGACACACACACTGGCACAAACACTGACACATACACTCAAATGCACACTGATGCACGCACACAGACACACACACTGACGCACACACACTGATGCACGCACACATGCACACTCACCCACACCCCCACAAACTGACACACGCACACACTCATACTGACACACAAACATACACTGACACACACACTTTCACACACACTGACATACACACACGCAAACACTGACACACACACACTGGTCTGCACACACACACACACCAACACACGCACAGACACACACACACTGACGCACACACATTGATGTAAACATAGAGACACACACACACTGACACATGCACACTGATGCACACACTTACACTGACACACTGACACGGACACACACACACTGACACACACACACTGGCACGCACGCACCTACTGACACACACAGATTGACACACACACACACACTGACACACACACACTGACACACACACACACACACTGACATACACACACACACTGACACACGCACACTGACACACACACACACACTTCGGCACACACACACACCAACACACACACACACACACACTCACACACACACTGAAACTCACACTGACACAAACACACTGACACACACACACTGACACAAACACACACACTGACACACACACAATGACAAACACACTGACACACACTGACACACACACTGGCACACACACACACTGATGCACACACAGTGACACACACACACTGACACACACACAGACACACACACTCACACACACAGACACACACTCACACACACGTGCAATGATGCACACTGACACACATGCACTGACACACACACACACACTGACACACACAGACTGACACACACACTGACACACACTGACACACACACTGACACACACACACACACTGACACCCACACACACTGACACACACACACACACACACTGGCACACTGACACACTGACACACACACACTGACACAAAGACTGACACACACACTAACACACACGCTGACACACACAGACACTGACACAAACACACACACTGACACACGCACACTGACTCACGCACACTGACACACACATACACTGACATACACACTCTGACACACGCACACTGACACACACACACTTCGGCACACACACACACCAACACACACACACACACACACACACACACTCACACACACACTGACACACACACTGACACAAACACACTGACACACACACACTGACACACACACACACACTGACACACACACAATGACAAACAGACTGACACACACTGACACACACACTGGCACACACACACACACACTGGCACACATGCACTGACACACACTCACTGACACACACACACCCTGACACACACACTGACACACACACAAACACACTCACACACACACAGTCACACACACGCACTGACGCACATACACTGATGCACACACACAAACATGCACTGACACACACACACACACTCACACACACACATACTGGTACACATAATGACACACAGACATTGACACACACACTGACACCCGCACACTGACACACACACGCTGACAAACACAAACACACAATGACACACACACACACACTGACACACACACACACACACACACACAGATGCACACGCACTGACGCACACACAGTGACATACACACACTGACATTCACACACTGACACACACTGACACATGCACACTGACGCACACACCCACACTGACACAGACACACACACATTGACACACACACACTGACAACACACACACCCACTGACCCACACACACTGACACAGACACACACACTGGCACAAACACTGACACATACACTCAAATGCACACTGATGCACGCACACAGACACCCACACTGACGCACACACACTGATGCACGCACACATGGACACTCACCCACACCCACAAACTGACACACGCACACACTCATACTGACACACAAACATACACTGACACACACACTTTCACACACACTGACATACACACACGCAAACACTGACACACACACACTGGTCCGCACACACACACACACCAACACACGCACAGACACACACACACTGACGCACACACATTGACGTAAACATAGACACACACACACACTGACACATGCACACTGATGCACACACTTACACTGACACACTGACACGGACACACACACACTGACACACACACACTGGCACGCACGCACCCACTGACACACACAGATTGACACACACACTGACACACACACAGACAGACTGACACTCAAACACACACACTGACGCACGCACACACACAGACACACACACTGACACACACACACACAGACACTGACACACACATGGACGCACACACAAACTGACACACACACTGCCACACACACACTGCCACACACACACACTGACAACACACACACCCACTGACCCACACACACTGACACAGACACACACACTGGCACAAACACTGACACATACACTCAAATGCACACTGATGCACGCACACAGACACACACACTGACGCACACACACTGATGCACGCACACATGCACACTCACCCACACCCCCACAAACTGACACACGCACACACTCATACTGACACACAAACATACACTGACACACACACTTTCACACACACTGACATACACACACGCAAACACTGACACACACACACTGGTCCGCACACACACACACACCAACACACGCACAGACACACACACACTGACGCACACACATTGATGTAAACATAGACACACACACACACTGACACATGCACACTGATGCACACACTTACACTGACACACTGACACGGACACACACACACTGACACACACACACTGGCACGCACGCACCTACTGACACACACAGATTGACACACACACTGACACTGACACACACACACTGACACACACACACACTCACTGACATACACACACTGACACACGCACACTGACACACACACACACTTCGGCACACACACACACCAACACACACACACACACACACTCACACACACACTGAAACTCACACTGACACAAACACACTGACACACACACACTGACACAAACACACACACACTGACACACACACAATGACAAACACACTGACACACACTGACACACACACTGGCACGCACACACACACTGATGCACACGCACTGACGCACACACACGCACACTGACATACACACACACAGACACACACACAGTGACACACACACACTGACACACACACAGACACACACACTCACACACACAGACACACACTCACACACACGTGCAATGATGCACACTGACACACATGCACTGACACACACACACACACTGACACACACAGACTGACACACACACTGACACACACTGACACACACACTGACACACACACAGATACTGACACCCACACACACTGACACACACACACACACACACACTGGCACACTGACACCGACACACACACACTGACACAAAGACTGACACACACACTAACACACACGCTGACACACACACACACACACACACACACTGACACAAACACACACACTGACACACGCACACTGACTCACGCACACTGACACACACGTACACTGACATACACACTCTGACACACGCACACTGACACACACACACTTCGGCACACACACACAACAACACACACACACACACACACACTCACACACACACTGACACACACACTGACACAAACACACTGACACACACACACTGACACACACACACACACTGACACACACACAATGACAAACAGACTGACACACACTGACACACACACTGACACACACACACACACACTGGCACACATGCACTGACACACACTCACTGACACACACACACCCTGACACACACACTGACACACACACAAACACACTCACACACACACAGTGACACACACGCACTGACGCACATACACTGATGCACACACACAAACATGCACTGACACACACACACACTCACACACACACATACTGGTACACATAATGACACACAGACATTGACACACACACTGACACCCGCACACTGACACACATACGCTGACAAACACAAACACACAATGACACACACACACACACTGACACACACACACACACACACACACAGATGCACACGCACTGACGCACACACAGTGACATACACACACTGACATTCACACACTGACACACACTGACACATGCACACTGACGCACACACCCACACTGACACAGACACACACACATTGACACACACACACTGACAACACACACACCCACTGACCCACACACACTGACACAGACACACACACTGGCACAAACACTGACACATACACTCAAATGCACACTGATGCACGCACACAGACACACACACTGACGCACACACACTGATGCACGCACACATGCACACTCACCCACACCCACAAACTGACACACGCACACACTCATACTGACACACAAACATACACTGACACACACACTTTCACACACACTGACATACACACACGCAAACACTGACACACACACACTGGTCCGCACACACACACACACCACCACACGCACAGACACACACACACTGACGCACACACATTGATGTAAACATAGACACACACACACACTGACACATGCACACTGATGCACACACTTACACTGACAGACTGACACGGACACACACACACTGACACACACACACTGGCACGCACGCACCTACTGACACACACAGATTGACACACACACTGACACTGACACACACACACTGACACACACACACACTGATATACACACACTGACACACGCACACTGACACACACACAATTCGCCACACACACACACCAACACACACACACACACACTCACACACACACTGAAACACACACTGACACAAACACACTGACACACACACACTGACACAAACACACACACACACTGGCACACACACACACACTGACACACATGCACTGAGAAACACACACCCTGACACACACACTGACACACACACAAACACACTGACACACACACAGTGACACACACGCACTGACGCACATACACTGATGCACACACACACAAACATGCACTGACACACACACACACTCACACACACACACATACTGGTACACATAATGACACACAGACATTGACACACACACTGACACCCGCACACTGACACACACACGCTGACAAACACAAACACACAATGACACACACACGCACACACACACACACACACACACACACACACTGATGCACACGCACTGACGCACACACACGCACACTGACATACACACACAGACACACACACAGTGACATACACACACTGACATACACACACTGGCACACACTGACACATGCACACTGACGCACACACCCACACTGACACAGACACACACAGATTGACACACACACACTGACAACACACACACCCACTGACCCACACACACTGACACAGACACACACACTGGCACAAACACTGACACATACACTCACATGCACACTGATGCACGCACACAGACACACACACTGGCACAAACACTGACACATACACTCACATGCACACTGATGCACGCACACAGACACACACACTGACGCACACACACTGATGCACGCACACATGCACACTCACCCACACCCACAAACTGACACACGCACACACTTTTACTGACACACAAACATACACTGACACACACACTTTCACAAACACTGACACACACACACGCAAACACTGACACACACACACTGATCCGCACACACTGACACACACTGACACATGCACACTGACGCACACACCCACACTGACACAGACACACACACATTGACACACACACACTGACACACACACTGACACACACAGACTGACACACACACTGACACACACACTGACACACACACACAGGCACACTGACACACACACATACTGACACATGCACACCGACGCGCTCGCACTGACACACAAACACTGACACATGCACACTGACACACACACACACACTGACACACACACACACTGACACACATATACACACTGGCACACTGACAGCGACACACACACACTGACACAAAGACTGACACACACACTAACACACGCTGACACACACACACACACACTGACACACACACTGACACACGCACACTGACTCACGCACACCGACACACACTGACATACACACACTGACACACGCGCACTGACACACACACACTTCGGCACACACACACACCAACACACACACACACTCACACACACACTGACACACACACTGACACACACACACTTCGGCACACACACACTGACACACACACACACACTCACTGACACACACACAATGACAAACACACTGACACACTCTGACACACACACTGGCACACACACACACACACTGACACACATGCACTGACACACACACACTGACACACACACACCCTGACACACACACTGACACACACACAAACACACTCACACACACACAGTGACACACACGCACTGACGCACATACACTGATGCACACGCACAAACATGCACTGACACACACACACACTCACACACACACATACTGGTACACATAATGACACACAGACATTGACACACACACTGACACCCGCACACTGACACACTCACGCTGACAAACACAAACACACAATGACACACACACACACTGACACACACACACACACACACACTGATGCACACGCACTGACGCACACACAGTGACATACACACACTGACATTCACACATTGACACACACTGACACATGCACACTGGCACGCACGCACCTACTGACACACACAGATTGACACACACACACACTGACACACACACACTGACACACACACACACACACTGACATACACACACTGACACACGCACACTGACACACACACACACTTCGGCACACACACACACCAACACACACACACACACACTCACACACACACTGAAACTCACACTGACACAAACACACTGACACACACACTGACACAAACACACACACTGACACACACACAATGACAAACACACTGACACACACTGACACACACACTGGCACGCACACACACACTGATGCACACGCACTGACGCACACACACGCACACTGACATACACACACACAGACACACACACAGTGACACACACACACTGACACACACACAGACACACACACTCACACACACAGACACACACTCACACACACGTGCAATGATGCACACTGACACACATGCAGTGACACACACACACACACTGACACACACAGACTAACACACACACTGACACACACTGACACACACACTGACACACACACACACACTGACACCCACACACACTGACACACACACACACACACACTGGCACACTGACACCGACACACACACACTGACACAAAGACTGACACACACACTAACACACACGCTGACACACACAGACACTGACACAAACACACACACTGACACACGCACACTGACTCACGCACACTGACACACACATACACTGACATACACACTCTGACACACGCACACTGACACACACACACTTCGGCACACACACACACCAACACACACACACACACACACACACACACACGCACTCACACACACACTGACACACACACTGACACAAACACACTGACACACACACACTGACACACACACACACACTGACACACACACAATGACAAACAGACTGACACACACTGACACACACACTGGCACACACACACACACACTGGCACACATGCACTGACACACACTCACTGACACACACACACCCTGACACACACACTGACACACACACAAACACACTCACACACACACAGTCACACACACGCACTGACGCACATACACTGATGCACACACACAAACATGCACTGACACACACACACACTCACACACACACATACTGGTACACCTAATGACACACAGACATTGACACACACACTGACACCCGCACACTGACACACACACGCTGACAAACACAAACACACAATGACACACACACACACACTGACACACACACACACACACACACACACACACACACAGATGCACACGCACTGACGCACACACAGTGACATACACACACTGACATTCACACACTGACACACACTGACACATGCACACTGACGCACACACCCACACTGACACAGACACACACACATTGACACACACACACTGACAACACACACACCCACTGACCCACACACACTGACACAGACACACACACTGGCACAAACACTGACACATACACTCAAATGCACACTGATGCACGCACACAGACACCCACACTGACGCACACACACTGATGCACGCACACATGGACACTCACCCACACCCACAAACTGACACACGCACACACTCATACTGACACACAAACATACACTGACACACACACTTTCACACACACTGACATACACACACGCAAACACTGACACACACACACTGGTCCGCACACACACACACACCAACACACGCACAGACACACACACACTGACGCACACACATTGACGTAAACATAGACACACACACACACTGACACATGCACACTGATGCACACACTTACACTGACACACTGACACGGACACACACACACTGACACACACACACTGGCACGCACGCACCCACTGACACACACAGATTGACACACACACTGACACACACACAGACAGACTGACACTCAAACACACACACTGACGCACGCACACACACAGACACACACACTGACACACACACACACAGACACTGACACACACATGGACGCACACACAAACTGACACACACACTGCCACACACACACTGCCACACACACACACACTGACAACACACACACCCACTGACCCACACACACTGACACAGACACACACACTGGCACAAACACTGACACATACACTCAAATGCACACTGATGCACGCACACAGACACACACACACTGACGCACACACACTGATGCACGCACACATGCACACTCACCCACACCCCCACAAACTGACACACGCACACACTCATACTGACACACAAACATACACTGACACACACACACGCAAACACTGACACACACACACTGGTCCGCACACACACACACACCAACACACGCACAGACACACACACACTGACGCACACACATTGATGTAAACATAGACACACACTGACACATGCACACTGATGCACACACTTACACTGACACACTGACACGGACACACACACACTGACACACAAACACTGGCACGCACGCACCTACTGACACACACAGATTGACACACACACTGACACTGACACACACACACTGACACACACACACACACACTGACATACACACACTGACACACGCACACTGACACACACACACACTTCGGCACACACACACACCAACACACACACACACACACACTCACACACACACTGAAACTCACACTGACACAAACACACTGACACACACACACTGACACAAACACACACACACACACACTGACACACACACAATGACAAACACACTGACACACACTGACACACACACTGGCACGCACACACACACTGATGCACACGCACTGACGCACACACACGCACACTGACATACACACACACAGACACACACACAGTGACACACACACACTGACACACACACAGACACACACACTCACACACACAGACACACACTCACACACACGTGCAATGATGCACACTGACACACATGCACTGACACACACGCACACACTGACACACACAGACTGACACACACACTGACACACACTGACACACACACTGACACACACACAGACACTGACACCCACACACACTGACACACACACACACACACACACTGGCACACTGACACCGACACACACACACTGACACAAAGACTGACACACACACTAACACACACGCTGACACACGCACACTGACTCACGCACACTGACACACACATACAATGGCATACACACTCTGACACACGCACACTGACACACACACACTTCGGCACACACACACACCAACACACACACACACACACACACTCACACACACACTGACACACACACTGACACAAACACACTGACACACACACACTGACACACACACACACACTGACACACACACAATGACAAACAGACTGACACACACTGACACACACACTGACACACACACACACACACACACACTGGCACACATGCACTGACACACACTCACTGACACACACACACCCTGACACACACACTGACACACACACAAACACACACACACACACAGTGACACACACGCACTGACGCACATACACTGATGCACACACACAAACATGCACTGACACACACACACACTCACACACACACATACTGGTACACATAATGACACACAGACATTGACACACACACTGACACCCGCACACTGACACACATACGCTGACAAACACAAACACACAATGACACACACACACACACTGACACACACACACACACACACACACACAGATGCACACGCACTGACGCACACACAGTGACATACACACACTGACATTCACACATTGACACACACTGACACATGCACACTGACGCACACACCCACACTGACACAGACACACACACATTGACACACACACACTGACAACACACACACCCACTGACCCACACACACTGACACAGACACACACACTGGCACAAACACTGACACATACACTCAAATGCACTCTGATGCACGCACACAGACACACACACTGACGCACACACACTGATGCACGCACACATGCACACTCACCCACACCCACAAACTGACACACGCACACACTCATACTGACACACAAACATACACTGACACACACACTTTCACACACACTGACATACACACACGCAAACACTGACACACACACACTGGTCCGCACACACACACACACCACCACACGCACAGACACACACACACTGACGCACACACATTGATGTAAACATAGACACACACACACACTGACACATGCACACTGATGCACACACTTACACTGACACACTGACACGGACACACACACACTGACACACACACACTGGCACGCACGCACCTACTGACACACACAGATTGACACACACACTGACATTGACACACACACACTGACACACACACACACTGATATACACACACTGACACACGCACACTGACACACACACAATTCGCCACACACACACACCAACACACACACACACACACACACACACACTCACACACACACTGAAACACACACTGACACAAACACACTGACACACACACACTGACACAAACACACACACACACTGGCACACACACACACACTGACACACATGCACTGAGAAACACACACCCTGACACACACACTGACACACACACAAACACACTGACACACACACAGTGACACACACGCACTGACGCACATACACTGATGCACACACACAAACATGCACTGACACACACACACACTCACACACACACACATACTGGTACACATAATGACACACAGACATTGACACACACACTGACACCCGCACACTGACACACACACGCTGACAAACACAAACACACAATGACACACACACGCACACACACACACACACACACACACACTGATGCACACGCACTGACGCACACACACGCACACTGACATACACACACAGACACACACACAGTGACATACACACACTGACATACACACACTGACACACACTGACACATGCACACTGACGCACACACCCACACTGACACAGACACACACACATTGACACACACACACTGACAACACACACACCCACTGACCCACACACACTGACACAGACACACACACTGGCATAAACACTGACACATACACTCACATGCACACTGATGCACGCACACACACTGGCACAAACACTGACACATACACTCACATGCACACTGATGCACGCACACAGACACACACACTGACGCACACACACTGATGCACGCACACATGCACACTCACCCACACCCACAAACTGACACACGCACACACTTATACTGACACACAAACATACACTGACACACACACTTTCACAAACACTGACACACACACACGCTAACACTGACACACACACACTGATCCGCACACACACACCAACACACGCACAGACACACACACACTGACGCACACACATTGACGTAAACATAGACACACACACACTGACACATGCACACTGATGCACACACTTACACTGACACACTGACACGGACACACACACACTGACACACACACACACACACACTGACATACACACACTGACACACGCACACTGACACACACACACACTTCGGCACACACACACACCAACACACACACACACACACTCACACACACACTGAAACTCACACTGACACAAACACACTGACACACACACACTGACACAAACACACACACACACACTGACACACAGACAATGACAAACACACTGACACACACTGACACACACACTGGCACACACACACACACTGATGCACACGCACTGACGCACACACACGCACACTGACATACACACACACAGACACACACACAGTGACACACACACACTGACACACACACAGACACACACACTCACACACACAGACACACACTCACACACACGTGCAATGATGCACACTGACACACATGCACTGACACACACACACACACTGACACACACAGACTGACACACACACTGACACACACTGACACACACACTGACACACACACAGACACTGACACCCACACACACTGACACACACACACACACACTGGCACACTGACACACTGACACACACACACTGACACAAAGACTGACACACACACTAACACACACGCTGACACACACACACACACACACACTGACACAAACACACACACTGACACACGCACACTGACTCACGCACACTGACACACACATACACTGACATACACACTCTGACACACGCACACTGACACACACACACTTCGGCACACACACACACCAACACACACACACACACACACACTCACACACACACTGACACACACACTGACACACACACACTGACACACACACACTGACACACACACACACACTGACACACACACAATGACAAACAGACTGACACACACTGACACACACACTGACACACACACACACACACTGGCACACATGCACTGACACACACTCACTGACACACACACACCCTGACACACACACTGACACACACACAAACACACTCACACACACACAGTGACACACACGCACTGACGCACATACACTGATGCACACACACAAACATGCACTGACACACACACACACTCACACACACACATACTGGTACACATAATGACACACAGACATTGACACACACACTGACACCCGCACACTGACACACATACGCTGACAAACACAAACACACAATGACACACACACACACACTGACACACACACACACACACACACACAGATGCACACGCACTGACGCACACACAGTGACATACACACACTGACATTCACACATTGACACACACTGACACATGCACACTGACGCACACACCCACACTGACACAGACACACACACATTGACACACACACACTGACAACACACACACCCACTGACCCACACACACTGACACAGACACACACACTGGCACAAACACTGACACATACACTCAAATGCACTCTGATGCACGCACACAGACACACACACTGACGCACACACACTGATGCACGCACACATGCACACTCACCCACACCCACAAACTGACACACGCACACACTCATACTGACACACAAACATACACTGACACACACACTTTCACACACACTGACATACACACACGCAAACACTGACACACACACACTGGTCCGCACACACACACACACCACCACACGCACAGACACACACACACTGACGCACACACATTGATGTAAACATAGACACACACACACACTGACACATGCACACTGATGCACACACTTACACTGACACACTGACACGGACACACACACACTGACACACACACACTGGCACGCACGCACCTACTGACACACACAGATTGACACACACACTGACATTGACACACACACACTGACACACACACACACTGATATACACACACTGACACACGCACACTGACACACACACAATTCGCCACACACACACACCAACACACACACACACACACACACACACACTCACACACACACTGAAACACACACTGACACAAACACACTGACACACACACACTGACACAAACACACACACACACTGGCACACACACACACACTGACACACATGCACTGAGAAACACACACCCTGACACACACACTGACACACACACAAACACACTGACACACACACAGTGACACACACGCACTGACGCACATACACTGATGCACACACACAAACATGCACTGACACACACACACACTCACACACACACACATACTGGTACACATAATGACACACAGACATTGACACACACACTGACACCCGCACACTGACACACACACGCTGACAAACACAAACACACAATGACACACACACGCACACACACACACACACACACACACACTGATGCACACGCACTGAC